>NW_010359622.1:686501-708781 GCF_000414095.1 Morus notabilis
GGAGTGGTAAAGAGTTTGACATGCCTATGGATGAGCCTAAACAACAACAAGAGCCCCCTTTGATCCACGAAGAAGAGAGCAATGAAGATGAAGTGGGAGACTTAAAGCTGAAAATTTTTGCTGCGGAACAGGATGCTACAGCAATGCTGCAGCAATGCAAGGCAGAACAACAAAATGAAAAATCAGCCATTAATGTCTTGGATTCTATTTTGACTGACGAAGTGAACCAATACTTCACCATTGAAGCAGGAGCGCAAGGAGAAGTCTTCGAGTCTCAACCTATTGTGCCACCGGACATGCAAGAGTATATGTACGAAGATCCAATGTAGCCGCCAACTCCTCCAGGAGCATTAACATCGTACTTTGGTGTCCATCATGCACATGCTCCGAAATCAAGCCAAGTTGAACTTACATACCACATATTTCCACATCTTGCCAAGCTTGAGGGCATCCACAACCAAGACCCATTTGTAGTGTTTTATGACACTTACTATGGGCGGAAGGCGCTCTTTGATGAGCTCTTCTCCAAATGTCCAGCTAAAAGACAATAAAGAAAGCGCTTGTTGGGAGGCAACCCAATTTCTCTAATCTTTTTCTTGTGGTTATTTGAGTCTTTTTTTGGTGTTAATTTTGAATTTTCTAGGAACTTTTTACTTTGCTTTGGTGTTTTTTCTCATGTAGGGTCAAGCTTTGGAGCAATGGAAGCGACTAGGAGGATTTACACTTCAAGGGAGCTAACATGCCATCATGCCCAATCACCAATGAGGGGAGTTTTCTTGAAACTTTTCTTTATGCTCTTGATTGCTTACATATTGAGAATTTTGTGCTTAATGAGTTTGGGGGAAACACTTGTTTGTCTTTGTTTCTTTTGAAAAGAACAAAAAAAGGGGGTCCGAGGGCTGGTGTTTCTAGTTTGCTGCAGCAAAAGTTTTTCCATTACAAGAATTGCTGCAGCAATGTAAAAAAAAAAAAAAAGTGTCTTGTGTTTTCCTTGTTGTTTGGTGTGTTTTGTGGTGAATTCTCTTGGACCTATGATAATAATTATTAGATTGAGCATAGTTTTTAGAAAAGTATTCCCTTCTCAACTTTTTGTTTTGGAATTCACATGATTGATTTGTTCAAGGATTGTGACTTTTTTTTTCTTAACTTTGAGCACTTTGCCTTGTGTTATGGATGCATTGGATTTCTAGAGAAAGATTATGTGAATGTGATGCAAAAATTGTGTATATATCATATCATTAGATTTTACAAACTCTAGAACTTACTTGATGAATTGTCGAGGTGAAATCCTAGGCAAGCACTTGATTAAGTACATGATTTAGGCCATCTTTGGACCGATTGAGCCTTTCTAAGCCAACCTTGTACATGTTATATCCTTAGTCACCCTTTTTGAGCCTATATATACCATTTTCTTTGTTACCCACATCTTTATCCTAGCCTTTTAAATAAGTTTCCAACTTTCTACCCCTCACTCATGAGCATATTAGTTATTTGAGGACATATTGAGCTATGTTGGATAAGGAAGGAAGGGTGGTGTTGTGAGTGTTGTTGCCTTATATGAGTTGGTGTGAGATGATGTAGTGGGTGTGAAAACGTGTGCAATTCTGTAAACAAGAAAATGTTGCAGCATGTGATAGCAATTCTGGGCAATTGAAAAAAAAATAGTGAGGTTTTCTTTACCTTCTTGTGTTTATTTTGCAACATTGAGGACAATGTTGAGTTTGAGTTTGGGGGTATAGGAGATCTTCAAAAAAATTGAAAAAAAAATTTTTTTTTTGATTGAAAAAAAAATTAGAAAAAAAGGGGATGAATTTTTTGTTTCTTCAATAAGTGGTTGACAAAAGAGAGTGGAAATCAAGTTTGAGGGTGTACTTTGCTGAGTTATATCAGCTCTTATATGGTCTTAGAGTAACTAATGAGTTTAGGGTATGATTTGAGCCATAAAATTACATTTATCCTACCTTGATCCCTAGCCTAACGTTACAAGCCTTAAAAGTCCTATTGATCTTTGATTAAGTGTTAGTCTACATTAGTGGAGATGGTTTTGAAAAGTAAGCTTATGGAGTTTGCATGCATGTGCTTAAATTCTAAATTCTATATTCTATAAGCATGTTCGCATGATCTCATTTGGATTTCTACTGTTGAAATAGCACAAGGCTATCACACACACACAAGAAAGGTCCAATTAGAGAAGAAACAATCTTTTGAAGTTGGAAATAAAAGTTGATTGAAAATTGTGTTTTTCTTTGAGCTATGTTTCTAATTAAATCCTTGAGGAATTATTCATGAGAATTCATACATAAGTGCACACTTGTTTTTTAGTCTTTTTCTTTTTGTTTTGCTTGAGGACAAGAAAAATCTTGAGTTTGGGGGTATGATAACTCCATGAAATGGAGTTATTTAGCCTCTTTTGTGGATTACAAAGTATGCTTGTTCTTGAGAATTTATTTAGTTTTTAATACTTTTACCTTATTTTTATTTCATTTTATTTTATTTGGAATTAATTTTATTTTTAGTTTGTTTTAGGTATTTTTATTTTATTTTATTTTATTTTTATTTAGTTTCCTTTCAAAATAATTATTTTTTTCATTATGTAATTTAATTTTGGTGATAGGTGGGCTTAAGTGTAAATTGAAATCCAAATTGGGAAAGAAATGCAAGAAAAAATAAGTAAAATTCGAATTTGAATTAGCCTCAAAATGGAATTCTTACGCGTGAGTGAAATCTAGCCCAGAAGCCCACACAAATCCAGCCCTAAAGCCCACACAAATTCAGCCCAGAAGCCCACACTCAGGGGATACTAAACCAGCCTCCAGGGATGGGTAAAAGCTGAGTAACCTGCCAGGTTTCAGCCCACAATTGAAAGGCCCAATTCAGCCCAGGAAAGCCCAAAACTCACGGAGGAGAATTGGCTGAGGCATACGACATTGTGTTTCATGAGTGCTGAGATTACAGGGGGGGGATTTGAGGGCTTTCATAGAAGAGAAAAAAGAGGAGACGAGGCAGAGAGACAGGGGATTCTTTGGCAGCCGCCTGAGGAAAAAAAGCCAAGGCACAAAGAGCCTGAGAAAACCAAAAAAAGAAAAGGAGAATCATTAATAAGGCTTTTCAGCCAATTTTCCGAGAGAGAAAAAATCCCAAAACAAATATTTTTATTTTATTAGATTTAGGTTTTATTTTTAATAAATTATTTAGCGAGAATTCATTTTGTGAAGAGCAAGAAGATGGAGGGTTTAGGAACTTGTGACAACTCCTAAAATGGGTTTTTCATTCCTTATCTTACCTCTTATTTTTGTAATTTATAAATGATAAAACCCTTGATGTTATTTAGTTAATTTTGTGAGCTAGGCTCCTAGTGCAACTAAGATTATGATGTTTTAGTTTTTGTTTTTGGATTGTTTATGGTATTCTTGTGCTTGTTCATTCATGTGTATTTACTTGCTTAATTTCTATTTTTGATGGAAATCAAATGTAGAACTAGACTTAGATTGATTAGGAAAAATTAATTTAGGTTGGACTTTACATGGATGATGCATGTTCAATATAGGAATATATTGATTTGTAGAAGGTATAGGAATATATCGTTTACCTTGTATAACCTAATAAACCCGAACTTGAAATTGGAATTCTATGAACTAGATTCACATAGGAATATGATGAAATTGGTTTGAGGAATTATAGTCATAATTAATTCGGAAGAACTTTATGCACAAATTTGAGTTTGGTTAACTAGTACAGAATGCTGTAGCATTTCTTTAGCACAGCTTTAGCATTTTGCAATCAAGGGGAAATTGGGAAGTCCTAGCTCGATTATTTACAATTGCTTGCATTTTTATTTTCTTTTAGTTATAAAAATATATAAAAACAATCCTACAAGCTAATCAATATTGGTATTTAATGAAAGCTAAACACAATCCTCGTGGGATCGATATCCATACTCTTGTACACTTTATTACTTGTGCGATTCGTATACTTGCGAGTTTTTGGCGCCGTTGCCGGGGAGGACGATGCTCAAGTGACGTGGCTGGGAACCAAGCAACATGGAGATAAAGGGAAGAGGCCATTTGAATCATTGGAATTAGCTGAGGAAGTGCTTAAATGAGTCAGGCCATCTATTGAAGAAGCACCAGTGTTGGAGTTAAAATCTCTTCCTTCACACCTGAGGTATGCTTATCTAGGAGAAGGAAGCACCTTACCCGTGATTATCTCATCCTCTTTAGATGCAAAGCAAGAGAAGTTGCTACTGGATATGCTAAAGAACTACAAAAGGGCCATTGGATGGACAATTACAGATATCAAAGGAATTAGCCCATCAGTTTGTATGCACAAAATTCTGCTGGAGGATTGCTGTAGCAACTCGGTTGAACAGCAACGCAGATTGAACCCTATTATGAAGGAAGTCATGAAGAAGGAAATGATTAAATGGCTTGATGCAGGGATTATTTACCCCATTTCAGATAGCTCCTGGGTCAGTCCTGTCCAGTGTGTACCAAAGAAGGGTGGAGTGACAATTGTGGCTAACGACAATAATGAATTGATACCAACACGAACTGTGACTGGTTGGAGAGGGGGTATGGATTACCAGAAACTCAACAAGGCCACAAGAAAAGACCATTTTCCCTTGCCTTTTATCGATTAGATGTTGGATAGATTAAGTGGGAAAGAGATGGAACATTTGCCTTTCGGAGGATGCCATTGGCCTGTGCAACGCTCCAGCCACCTTCCAACGCTGTATGATGTCCATTTTCACAGATATGGTGGAGAAAACTCTTGAGGTCTTCATGGACGATTTTTTTGTTTTTGGTGAATCTTATGAAGATTGTTTGAAGAACTTAGAAAATGTGCTAGAAAGGTGTCAGGAGACCAATCTTGTATTAAACTGGGAAAAATGCCATTTCATGGTTCAAGAAGGAATTGTTTTAGGGCACATGGTTTCTAGCAGAGGCATTGAAGTTGATCAAGCAAAAATTGAAGTTATTGAGAAATTGCCCCCTCCAACCTTAGTCAAAGGAGTTAGAAGCTTTTTGGGACACGCTGGTTTTTACAGAAGGTTTATTAAGGACTTCTCAAAGATTTCCAAGCCCTTGTGCTCGTTACTGGAGAAAAATAGGCCTTTTGAGTTCAACAGTGAGTGTCAGCAAGCATTTGTGGAGTTGAAGAAAGCTCTGGTGTCTGCCCCTATCATAGTAACTCCAGATTGGGACCTCTCCTTTGAATTGATGTGCGACGCTAGTGATCATGCAGTGGGAGCTGTGCTTGGGCAGAGAAGAAACAAGATTTTCCACTCCATCTATTACGTTAGTAAGACGTTGACGGATGCTCAACTTAATTACACTACCACTGAGAAGGAATTACTAGCTGTGGTGTATACATTTGATAAGTTTAGGGCCTCTCTTATGGGAACCAAAGTCATAGTTTATACGGACCATTCAACAATCAAGTACCTTATTTCGAAGAAAGATGCCAAACCAAGGCTCATTAGATGGGTGCTTTTGTTTCAGGAGTTTGACCTTGAGATCAAAGATAGACGGGGGATGGAAAATCAAGTGGCAGACCATCTCTCTAGGCTTGAATCTGGAAATGAAGGTGACAGGAGTGTTCCAATTCAAGAATCTTTCCCCGATGAGCAACTCCTTGTGGTGAATCAAGCTCTTCTGCCATGGTATGCAGATTTGGTGAATTACTTAGTGAGCGGAAAGACACCTCCTGACATGAAGTGGCAGCAGCTAAAGAGGTTCCTTCATGATGTGAAATCCTAGTTTTGGGGTGAGCCTTTTCTTTACAAACAATGCGCCGATCAAATTTTGAGATGATGTGTCCCCGAAGAGGAGGTGCCTAGCATCTTGCAACACTGCCACTCTTCACCGTATGGAGGGCATTTTGGAGGTCTCAGGACAGCTGCCAAAGTCTTGCAATCAGGATACTTTTGGCCATCTCTCTTCAAAGATGCTCATGACTTTGTCAAAACATGTGACCGGTGCCAGAGAGTGGGAAACATTTCCCAAAGACATGAGATGCCTTTAAACAACATACTCGAGGTAGAATTATTCGATGTTTGGGGAATAGATTTCATGGGGCTGTTCCCTCCATCACATGGGAATTTGTATATCTTGGTGGCTGTTGATTACGTATCAAAATGGGTGGAGGCTTTGGTACTCCCTACTAATGATTCTCGAGTCGTGGTTAAATTCTTGCAAAAGAACATCTTTACTCGCTTTGGGACTCCGCGAGCAATCATAAGTGATGAGGGGACACATTTTGGTAGTAAGTTGTTTGAGGTTGTTGGCCAGATACGGGGTCAGGTATAAAATTGCTATGGCATATCATCCTCAAACCAGTGGACAAGCCGAGATATCCAACAGAGAGATTAAGAGGATTTTAGAAAAACTGGTGAATCCTAATCGAAAGGACTGGTCACTGAGGTTGGATGATGCACTTTGGGCTTATAGAATAGCCTTTAAGACCCCATTGGGCATGTCACCATATCGGCTTGTATTCGGCAAGGCTTGCCACTTGCCTTTGGAGCTTGAACACTGAGCATACTAGGCTACAAGGAAGATCAATATGGACATTCAAGCTATTGGAGAAGCTCGTTTGCTGCAGTTGAACGAGTTGGAGGAGCTGGGATTGTTTGCCTATGAGAATGCTAAACTATACAAGGATAAAACTAAGAAGTGGCACGATAAGAGGATCCAACCAAGAGACTTTGAACCTGGGCAGCAAGTGTTGTTATTCAACTCCAGACTGAGGCTTTTCCCTGGAAAACTTAAATCACGGTGGTCAGGCCCGTTCAAGGTTGTCAAGATGTACCCTCATGGAGCTGTAGATATACTTGAGGAAAAGTCAAGCTGAGAATTCAAGGTTAATGGCCAGCGGTTGAAACATTACTGGGGAATAGAGGTTGACAGGAGCAGGACCTCTATCACCTTGCAAGATCCTTGAAACAAGTAACACGTCGGGCTGTCGACGTTAAAACAAGCGCTATTGGGAGGCAGCCCAAAGTTCTAATCCTTTTTATTTTATATTCTTTCCTTTTCTTTGTTTTACCTTTAGTTTCTATTCATTTATTTCTTTTACTTCATGCTAATTCATGTTCTGGTTTATGGCAGAACACTGAACTTTTCATTTGGTGGCATGATAGGTCTTCAACATGGATGGTTACTTATTAATTAGGCTATGGCGTGCTTGAAAGCTGGTGAGCATTTTCTGCTACAGCATCGTGTAGCATTGCGATCCTTCGCATGTAGAAGACTCAGGCTCTAAGTGCATTAGTGGGACGGCATCGTTTTCGTAAAAATAATAATAATAATAATAATAAAAATTTCGTAAAAAAAAAAAAAAAAAAAAAAAAAAAAAAAAAAAAACCACCCCGTGAATATTATCTCCATCCCGTGTAATTTCAGCCTCCATTTCAAAACCCCTCATTTTAACCTCAAGCCCTAAACTCATTTCCACCACCGCATCCATTCCCCACTAATTCTTCTCCTCATCACTCTCTCCTCACTCATAACATCCTCACGGGCGGAGTCCTCAACGCGCACTGCACGCCGTGAACCAACGCCACCACCCATTCACCACGAGGTATTTTCCAACAACTTTGTCTGGGTTTCTTTGCTTTGTTGGTTGGTGTTGTACAACTGTGTGCTAACTTAGGGTGAGCACCGAGACAAACAAGGGAGCGGGTTGAAATAGGGTAAGTTTAGGGGGTGTTGGCTGTTGCAAGTTTGGTTTTCTGTAAGGGTGATTTGGTGGCTGTTGTGGTACATTGCATTATTCGATTAGGGGTTAGTGAGTATTTTGAGGTGGACTTGGATTTCTAGAAGCTGAGTGAGTAACAAGGAGTCCGAGAGTGTTATACGTGCTCTGCAGACTCCATCGGGGAGCCTTTGGTTTGGATCACCATGGGAGGAGGAAAATGAAGTGCCAAGGTCAAGAAATTTGTGAACCACTCGGTTTAAAGCATATACGCAAGGCCGGGGCTTAACATTGGAAAGAGGATTCTAGTTGAATGACACCACAACAATGGGGCAGCCAGCGTTTATCACGAGAGTCATACACCAGCATGGATGGAGACAGTTTTGTCAACATCCATCTAATCCTATTGTACCTTTGGTTCGTGAGTTTTACGCCAACCTGTTGGATTTTAACCAAGAAACGGTGTTTGTTCAGAATGTTAAGGTACCTTTTACTGCTCGAGCTATAAACTCCATTTTCGGGCTTGAAGAAGTAGTGGATGAATACGTTGACTTTGCCTCGGAAGTCACTGATGAACAATTGGAGGTAGTTTTGGCTGAAGTGGCTATCGAAGGGGCAACATGGCAAATCTCCCCACAAGGGGCGTACACATGTATCCGCAAGGAATTAAAGCGACATGCGCAGATTTGGTACCACTTTCTCACTGCCAGATTCATGCCCTCTACACATGGGAAAACAGTGGCAAAGGACAGAGTACTCCTATTGTATTCCATACTCACAGGGATATCCGTTAACATCGAAGAAATAACCATTAAAGAAATTAAGGCTTGCTCGGCAGCTAGGAAAAGAGGTGGCCTTTATTTTCCATCCCTCATTACCCAACTATGGTTGAAGGCCAACGTGCCATATCACAAAGATGAAGCAATAGTGCACAATGCAGGAGCTATTAGCACTTTGTCCATATCTCGCATCTCCCAAGGTCGAGCAGTGAATGCAACAAAGGGTGAGGCTGCTAGGGATGGCGCTGGTTCATCAGGTCAAGGAACCACTACAACAACAAGTGGGACCGTGTCCCCTGAGATAGCTCAGAGTCTGAGATTGCTAGAGCAAAGAATGAGCCTGCAAGAGATTCAACAATATGAGATCCAAGGTTTGCTCGGGCATATGGAAGCTCAGCAGCGGCAATACTAGAAGTATATCAAGCAGCGGGACCTAGCTTTCAAGAAGTCATTCCAACGAAACTTTACCAAGCCCACTGAGCCAGTCCCTGAGTTCCCTGATGCCTTGCTCTAGCCTTGGCAGCATATGGAGGAGCAAACTCAGCATGAAGCAGCAGCAGAGCCAGGGGAGGACATTCCTGCAGCTCAGACACAGGATGTAGCGGCACCAGCTCCTGCGCCTGAGTTTGGACAACAATCCAAGGCTTCCTCCTCCAAAAAGAAAGGCAAGGCTGTGGCGCATGACCTCTCGCCAAGGAAGATGTCCCTCCGGAGTGCTTTAAACTGGAAGTGGAAGGCCTGAAGTTTCTGCCAATGGTTCAGGGAGTTTCTCTTTTCGTTTCTTACTTTCTTTCCGTTCAAACCTATTTTGTGCATCGAGGACGCTGCACCCCTCTAAGTTTGTTGTTGTGTTGTCGGAACTGTTTATTTGTAGTAGAGTGTTTTTCTGGTTCTTTTTGTTAACCTAAGGATACCCAAGGATGACATAGTTGGCTGGAAATCTTAAAATAATAGTATATGTTGATATGAATGACTCAATAAAGATGTTTGTTGTGGATTGATTTCCAGGAAAGAATCATCCCCCACTTTTGACACTTTGGACTGTGGTTAGTGATTTGAGAGGAACCTAGGGAGCTTTGAACCATAGGGAGGCTTAAGATTTTAGTGCTGGCTTAAAGAATCTCTTGAGGCAATAGTGAGGGAGCCTAGCATCGGGGAGGAGCTAGGAATGATGACGAGTAATGATTCAAGTTTAGGGAAAAGTCAAAAAAAATAGAGGTAATAATAAGAGTTAAATTGGAACACTCCTCTGTTTCGAGCCACTAAGTAACCAGGAGTAACATGTGCCCCATGTGTACTTTTGCGTAAAAAGGTGGTTTGAGATATGAGTGATGTTGTAGCAGTTCTGAAACATAACCTTGTTGAGTAACCGGGTGTCTTCATCATCAATGTTGGCATTCGCGTCAAAAGGCAGGAATTATGTGATGAGCTTTCGGAAAAAAAAAAAAATATATATATATATATAATGAAAAAAAAAGAAGAATGAAAAGGAATAAATTTAGAACCACCCCCTCGATTACCCAACACCTGGTGAATCTCAAATGTTTGATAACTTTACAAAGCGGAGAGGGATTTGATAAGCCATCCTATGAAATCGCTATTTAGATGCTATGATCTGGGTTTTTGAGACTTGGGTGATTCAAGAATCGCTAATCGCAGTTTCCACACACACACTTAGGGGAATTCAATTTTGGGGATGGGTCTATGATGAATTGAACTAGAGAGTCATGAGTGTTGATGTTGAACAAAAGTTTAGGATGGAAGAGCAGCTTTGAGGGTTGAAGGTTGACCGCATTGATTAGCAAAAGGACCAGATTTTGAGTCAGTTAGTAGAGTCTGCAGGGTCCTCGTTTGTTTAAGTTTTGTTTTTTATGTATCATCACTCGAGGACGAGTAATGGTTTAAGTTTGGGGGTGTGATAACTCTATGAAAATAGAGTTATCTTAGTCATTTCTAAGCTTAAATTTGTTACTAACAGGGTGATTTGTGAGATTAATCTTTTAGTTTTAATTGTTTTTATTGTTTTGTTGTTGCTAGTATGTTGTATTTACATTTTCTGATTTTTGTGAAAAAATGAATGGAAAGAAAGAAAGAAATAAACGTTTGAAGAGACTAAAGTGCAAGTTGAGTGTGCATGCAGGCAGTGTCATTTTTGGATGGGAGAAGCTAGAAACGACAGGACAGGATTTTGTCATGGAATGCTCCAGCAATTTGTCCTGGCCAAATCTTAAAAGCTGGGAACGTACAGTTGGCATTCTCCACTTATTTTGAGGAGCCGTACTTGGATGGCTAAGATGGAATAATCATGGGAAAAATCCTTAGCAACTGACACGTGCCCGTGGCTGAGAGCTCCATTGCGTACCCTAGCTGAGCGAATGAAAGGACATGGTCCAAGGAGGCTGGGGGATATATAGAAAATGAAGAGGAGTTAATGGTAGACACGGAGAGGAGGACCGAAGAGAGATTTTTCAGCACCTTCTTGACCAGAGGATAGCCGAGAGAGTATAGAGGAGGAAATGGATGTAGCACGGAGAGAAGGCAACAAGGACGAGCTGAGAGTGGAGGAATCCACTCCACGTTCATCTTCCATCTCTTCCCTTTTCTAAATCTGTAACTCCATTTAATCTAATATGTTGGATATTATGGTTTTTGACATTTCTTTTAGTTCTGCATTTGTAAACATGAGCTAATTTGCTATAGCTGGGATTATGATGAACCCTGAGTCGTGATGATGCTTAGTTAATGTTCAATGTTAAGTGATATTTTAATTCCGTTCATTCAAGTGCATCTATCGTTATTACTACTCATTGATGGAAATTAATTTGTAGTTATTAATTGGATTTAACTTTGGAAAAAGATAAATCTAGTGGATCTAACTTGGATGATGCAAGATCAGGAAATCTCATTGGATTTTGCTTGATTTGTCACAGTAAAGGAATATATTGTTACCTTGTATAACTGTTGGAAATTGGTGCATTAAATAATGTTTTGAAATTAGGTTTTGCATAGGAATATATTAGATCTAATTGAGAGATCCAAACACAAGTAATCTGGGAAGATTAATGTGATTAACGTGTGAAATCCAGGTTGACGGAACGGAAATTTTGCTATAGCATTAAGCAGCACCATGAGCAGATTTGCATCTTAGGGGGATTCTAAATCCTAGCTAGTTTTTACCCTTATTAACGTGCCTGATAAGTTTAGAGTGCTCTGAATTCAAGTTACCCATAGTTCAGTACTGTTTGTCTCTTTGGATTGTGTAGCCGATAATTGAATATAATTTTCATTTTAACCAATTTCTTTATTAATTTGTTTAGCAATAGATTTTTATAATTTGGCTCAATTGTCAATCTCCATGGGAACGATAACTCACTCACTCTTTATTACTTGTTGGCTGTGTACACTTGTATAAAAAAAATGACATTATTTTGAGGGTAAGATATTGTGCAACAGTAGCTAGTTGGGTGACTATTTCCTCCAAAGAAGGTTTCTTTTCTTGATGTTGATGGAATCCAAGTGGGGGTCTCACAGTGTTTTGGTTATTGCTTCAAGAGAAATTCGGGTCGTTTCTCCATCCTTGGTTGTATGTGTTGGAATATGGGTTATTTTATGGCCGATTGAAGTATGACACAAAATTGTCTTGTTCCGGTAGAGAAGGGTATTCAAACGGGCTTATTGAACAGTCAACATTGGTATGGTGGTTACTTTGGTTTTTACTAAGGCGTGAGGTTTGAATGGAATTCACCTTCATGCTTCCTAATTGTTTGGTCAACTTGAGTTGTCAAAGCTGTGATGGCATCTAACTCGTGCACCTCATGGCTTTCTTCTGTATTGAACGTTCTGGGCCATGGGTAGTCCTTTGATTTGCACACACAATATTTTTTTAGAGGAAAATGGTAAACCCTCTAGAGAAATGCAACAAAGGCTTAATCCTATATGAAAGAGGTAGTGAGAAATGACGTCATTAAACTCTTAGATAATGGAATCATTTATCCTATTTTCTGACAATAAGTGGGTAAGTCCTACCCAAATTGTACCTAAGAAATCTGGAGTTACTATAGTTAAAAATGAAAACAATGAATTGATTCCAACTAGAATTGTTATTGGTTGGCGCATGTGCATTGATTATAGAAAACTTAACTCAGTGAGTCGAAAGATAATTTCCCTTTACCTTTCATGGATCAAATCTTAGAAAAAGTTGCGGTGCATGAATTTTATTGTTTCTTAGATGGGTATTCTGGGTATAACCAAATTATAATTGCACTTGAAGACCAAGAGAAAACCACTTTCACAAGTCCCTATGGCTCTTTTGCATATCAGAGAACGCCTTTTAGATTGTGTAATGCACCAGCTACATTTTAAAGATGAATGCTTAGCATTTTTGGTGAGATGTTGAATGCTTTCTTGAAGTTCTTATAAATGATTTTCTGTTTTTGGTGATTTATTTGATGATTGTAAAGTGCTAGAAAATGAATTGACACATAGATTTATAGTGGTTCTCCTAATAATCTTAGGGTACGTCCATTGTAGGGTCTCGGGGCTTCACTATATCTTGGGAAAATTACGATTACAATGAAGTATGAGAATGTGAGAGAAAGGAGAAGGAAATTTTTAGAGAGAGAATTTAGAAAGAGAGAGTCTGAGCATAAAGAGGGGAATCAGAATATGTTTGATTCGTGATCTCCATCTCTTATTTATAGGAGAAGATCTTCTACTTTTATTTTCTTTTAGAATGTATAGTTTCCCTTTTCCTTGGTTGACTTTCCCTATCCTTATTTCCTCTCCAATTCTTGTCTTTAATGTCTGATTCGGCTGAGCTGGATTTCATGGTCTTCAAGAATCCTTCTTTCCTGAAATATCTGAGGTATTCCCGCGGGTCTAATGTCGTCAGGTTTTTCTAGTCGCTTCGAGTCGATTTTACTTCTAGTTGATTTCAATCAATTCGAGTTGGCCTTTTTCTTCAAATGTTGTCCACGTGTACGGTGGTGATCGTGGTGCTGATTTTGACCCCAACATCTACAATCTTTTTGTCACAGTAACTTTAGACTAACAACACAACTACAACTATAATAAATATTTTTAATAACAATAATATCAAACTGACTCATAACTTAACGGTAATTTTAGACATGATAATTGGCGTCGAGTTTAAGTTACCCACTTCAAATCACTAACCTTTCATGTTCGAGAGGGTATTTAAAATTGGGGGAACAAGTAGAGTTGTCAAAAGGCCCTTCTAACCCCAGGCCTGTGGCGGGCTTGGGCCGTGTCTGGCACGGCCCTGCACAGTGCAGGGTCGTGCCAAGGCCGAGTCTGAGGAGAATCCTTCAGGCCCCACACTGGCCATCGGCCCTAGTCCATAAAGGCCAGGGCCGGGCCCGAGCCTAGGCCCTTCATAGGCCGGCCCTGGCCATTTTAAAAAAAATTTCAATATTTAATAAAAAAAATCATATGCCCCCAAAAATGTGATTTTATTGAATTGAGATAATACGAATAAGTACATATAAATGATTGCCTCGTTAAAAGCTTTACCAAGTAAAACCCGTGGGGAGATTGGGACAAAACCTTAGTGAAGGAAAAAAGAGTGCAGTATTCTAGGATAAGTAAATTACAAAACCTAAGTGCTTACAGATGATTCTATTATGTCTAAGTTAGAAAAATATTCTTGAATTGAATCATCTGTATATTGTTGTTTTCATCTTCTAGCATCTTCCCAATCTTTAACGCATATCAGCCCCTCCAAGATATCCGGATACATTTTGCTTCTCTTCTCGTCAAAGATTTGATTGCTTGCACTAAATGTTTGCCCCGATGCTACCGTTGACACTGGAGTTGTCAGAATGTCACAGGCTATTACGGATAGTGTTGGAAAATGATCGGTCTTACTCTTCCGCCACTGTAAGATGTCCAGTTTTTCGTCATCGATTACAAAATTTGATTCAAAATATTTTACCAGTTCAGTAAACGTTTTATTGATGACGATCCTGACATTTTCTCTTTCTTCTTCAAGAAGCTCCATGATGAGCCTCTAGGCCCTAAACTACTTGTTGATGTCGATGTTCCCTGTTCTTTTTGACATGTTCTGTATTTTTCTTCATACAAACTAAATAATTTTTCTAACATTTTCCTAGCATCAGTAATAGTTAGTAGCATATCAATACCTAAATTTTCTGTCATAGCAGTCATGAAAGATTTAGTCCTATCTATTCTGCATCTTGGATCTAAAATTGTTGCTAATGTATTTAACATAGGATAACCGAACTAATAACTTTTAAATTTAACTTTCATTAGCTTAACTATAGTTTCAAAAAGTTCAGCATCACTATAAAAAGAAAATGTTTCCGAAATATTAAATAGTTGATGTGAAACTAAATGTACAGTAGGATAATAAACTCCAGAAAGTAATACAGTAGCATTGTAGAAAACTTCTAAAAATTTAAAAAAGTACTCACCAATCTTCCAATCAATATCGAAAATTAAAAGCTGATCGTCCTTACTGTTCACATACATTGTGATGAGCTGTTGATACGAAAGTGCAGCCTTCAACATTAAATAGGTGGAGTTCCACCTATGTCTCACGTCAGTTAGGAACTTTTTTGGGCGCATCTGGCTATTCCTACAATATTGTCAAAATTCTTGGAGCCGAGCTCCAGAACTAGATATGAAGGATAAAGATTCTCTAATATTTGTTAGATTAGAGGAAATATGTTCAATTCCTGCTTGTACTACTAAATTTATTATGCGACACGCACACTGTTGATGAAAAATTTTGCCACTAAACTGGAGTTTCAAACTATGTTTAAACAAGTTGATTGTAGCCATGTTAGCTGACACATTATCAAAAGTAATAGTTAAAACTTTATCTTTTATCCCATAAAACTCAAAAATTTCCATTATTGTTTCAAAAATAGCATTTGCGTTATGAGGAAATGCACATAAACGAAACTCTATTATTCTCTTTTGTAAAACCCATTCATCATCAACATAATGCGTCGTGACGCATAAATATCCAATTTTATTGTACCCCTCCCATAGATCAGAAGTACAAGATATAGTAGCATTAAAAGACCTAAAATTATCAACTAGAGATTGTCCTATTGCATAAAACACTTTCATGCAATCAGAATGAGTTGTGTTTTTACTTACCCGTTTAAATTGCGAGTAGAAGGCCATCTATATGAATTCTTCGAACGCCGCATCATTTGCAAAAAAAAAAAAAAAGTAATTCGGCACTAGCTAAATATTTAGCTAGTGCCTCACGAGCACGTTGTGCATCATATGTAAAATTTTGCAACCCTTGTAATGTGAGTGATAGTGTTTGTTGGCAGGAGTCTACACTCCAACCTTGGTACAATGGCAGACATGCTTTCCAATGTCTATCCAGTTGACCAGTACCTCCACCCTTTTGATTAGAAAAGTACTTTTTACAATACTTACATACTGCACGAATTTTCATTTCACTTGCTTTTGGATTTAGTCGGGGCTCCTCTATAAAATGTTGCCATGCAAGAGCAGTTCGCGGTCTTTTTTCCCTGCTGAGTTCACCAACTTCCTCATTGTGCACTGAAGCACTATCAACCAGAGCATTTTCCAGTTCAGTGGGAATAGGGTTGTCAGCCATCATTTAATCCTCGAAAAATGCCTCATTACCAAGCTCAGGGAGAGTAGTGAAATCAGGGAAGTTTGATGCGGTCATTTTCTGGAAATTAATTGAACTTTGTAAATGAAAGAGCTAGAAAATGAATAATTGCAAGAGAAAATCTTAGAATCACAACCAAAGAGACAAGATGAGAGATAGAATGAGAGTAAGATGAGAAGTTGAGAGTAAATTGTTGTGTGAGATTGACGGTGGGATTAAGGGGTATTTATAAGTAATTTTTGAGCAAATTTTTGGATTGTGACCACAAGATTCGCGGGCTAGGGGGCCTTTCTCGCAGGCTTAGGTGGGCTTCCTCGCAGGCCGAATCATGTGTGGGTCGGGCCAATCAAAGGCTGAATGAGGGCTTGGGTTGAATTGGGCATGGGCCGGGCCACGAACTTCACGGGCTAAGGTCGGGCCTGGGCTACGACCGGGCTTGGGCTGCGGGCTGAGAAGCCGCGGCTCAACCTTAGCCCATCAAACGGGCCGGGCTAGCACGGCCCATAACAGTGTCGTACCGGGCCATGCCGAACTCGGCATTGTTACGGGCTGGGCTGAGCCGTCCATATTTAACACCTCTAGGAACAAGTATTTAAAATTAAAGATATGATATTATTTAAGATTAAAAATATGTTATTATTTATCATGTTTGATAAATTGTGCTATTTGCTTTAAGCGTGACTATCAAATATGCTATATCATGTATTTTCCCTAAATAGAAAGGAAGGAAGGCCCAAAAACGAACGAAAGGAGGAAAAGCAAAAAAAAAAAAAAAAAAAAAAAAAAAAAAAAAAAAAAAAAACAAAAGGAGGAAAAAAAAAAAAAAAAAAAAAAAAAAAAAAACACACAAAACAAAATGAGAGAATGATAAAAAAAATTAAATAAGTGTGAGAGGAAAAACAAAAATAAGGAACTAAAGAGACAAGTAAAGAAGGAAGAGGGACCCAAAAACAAATAAAAAGAAGAGAAACAAGAAAAAAAACCAAAAACCAAAAAACCAAAAATTAGAGACTAAATGATAAGATCAAGTAAGGGTGAGAGGCCAAACAAAAATAAAGGACTAAAAAACAGAGTCGAAAAAAGGGTGTAAAAGGGACTGATTAACGCCCAAAAGTGTTAGTCACAAGTGGTCAATTGTAGCACAGAATGACGGTCGTATCTACAGAGAGGTGACAGAATAAACAAAAAATATTGGTAAAATAAGAATGTTAGAGAAAAATAAATGACAAGTCAATTAAAGAAAAAGAAGAGTATTTTTTTTTTTGAGACTTTGTTGCAAATAAAATAAAATAAAAAGAGAGAAGATTTGTGTGAAGAAAATTCAGTAGTGCAAAACGGTAAGGTGTCGAGAATCCATTATGTGTCTCGTTGACCAATTTAAGGTTTGATTCACAAAATAAAAATATCGAATAAATTAAATCAATATGTTAATTTGGCAAATATTATTGTTACAAGTTATCTAAAATCGACAATATATCAATTTGACAATATATCAATTTGAAAATATTGCAGTAAAAGATAATTTGTAAAATAATTTAAAGGACAAAATAGTGCATGATAAAATTACATAAAAAAAGCATGAATGAACTCATATAAAAATTGGCACACAATATTTTGAAAAATAAATGAAAGATAGTTGAGATTTAATTCATTCGAATATTGAACTTTACAGCACAATGAATCAAAACCTGAATTGGGTTACTAACAAAAGTTCATCCCTAACCTCACTAAAAGAACTCTAGCCTAGCTTGAAAACATTCTCACAAGTTCTAAATAGAAAATATGAGAATAACAGCAAGACGATAGAAAACTAAATATGAAAACTGACTCTAAAACCTTAGGCTAACCCCCTATTTATAGTGTTCAGAGGTTGCCTGTCAAATAAGGAAACAAATAAATAAAATGAAAAATTAGAAAAGAAAAGTAAACAAAATAAAATTACACATAAATTAGGAGAAATCATATATGTGATTTGAGGAGGAAATCAGGCAGTTTGCTCTAATCTTTGGAGAAGAAATCCGGACCCAACACACGTGTCGAAACTCGATCGGAGGAAAGGAATTGAGTTGCCACGTGTCGCGCACTGAGTGGTTGGAGTGTGCTAGCGATGGTTAGAGAGGAGGACAGTTGGGGGATAGTTGGGGGACATGCGGGGTCCATGGAGACAAGCTGTCACGCACAGAGAAGAGAAGCAGGTTACACGCTGACATGCGGGACTCACACGGCTGAAAATTTGGACGCACCAGAGATCGCGCGGAGAGTGGACGCACGCCCTAGGAGTCTTGCGTGCTGGCTACGCGCGCGGTGCAAGATGGCGGGAAAAGGTAGGCACGAATTTCCATGCTGATTGGTGGGGTCCACTTCATTGGCTCAGCTGAAAGGTGGCGTGGCTCTCTCTATATGGCTCGACTTGGCTAACTTAGATTGGCTGAAAACATGGCTTTTATGGGTTTTTCTTGTGTAGCTTTTTACAGTGCTGTTCATCTGCAAATAATTAAGCAACAACTATACAAATTCTAATTAAAAATATTCTGAATAAAAATAGTGGAATTGTTTAATTAAAGTTTAAATATTTTAATATTATATAAATCAAAAGCAGTATTTAGGGTGCATTTTCATGCACTTATCACAACCCCTAACCAGCTTATCGCTAGTCTCTAGCATTCCAAGCACAAGAGAAATCATGTCATGAAGAAAATCTAAATCTCAACTATTTTCGTCATCTGAGTATTTCAAAAAAAGCGCCAGCTCGAAGTCAAAAGATGCTATCAAGATTATTGCAGTAATAACTCCAGAGTCGTGTGTATATGCTCCAAACCATAACCTTCTTAACACATACAATTTTGAAAAATTCACCAACTAGAAGTCTCAACTCT
The DNA here is from genome assembly GCF_000414095.1 of Morus notabilis. Taxonomy (NCBI): domain Eukaryota; kingdom Viridiplantae; phylum Streptophyta; class Magnoliopsida; order Rosales; family Moraceae; genus Morus; species Morus notabilis. The sequence continues at coordinate 705,491 of NW_010359622.1, forward strand.
ATTGATTTCACGGGTGTCAGAAATATTTGAGTGCAAGGTTTTCTCTAAGAAGTTGGAAAAGGAACAACCAACGCTCAGTGTGAGTAAGGTAAAATTTAGGACAAACAATCAAACGAACATTGATCAAAAGATAGGTTAATCAAATACTCAGAACATTCCACCATTCTTACCACAAACTAATTTTTGAGATTTCATTCAAGTCAAACAGAAATTTAGAGAAACGAACAAAGAGCCAAAAATGCATAGGAAAATAAATAAATTACCCTTTGTTTTGGCGAGAGACAACCTGCAATTTTAATAATGAAGTGAATGTAGAAGGTGTTCTTTTGACAAACAACTATAAAGCATAAAATGTGATTACAACCAAACTACAGAATCTGAGAAATGTTGCTCTTGCTCTCTTTTTTTTATTTTTTTTTATTTACATTTTTATTTTTTTTTGGAAACATCAATGATAACAAACGAGGCTCCATTGCAAAAGATCAATTCCTATATAACCAAAAATTCATCTCTCAAGCATATGTACCAAGCACATCACAAACTATGTAATGATGTTTTAACAGTGATTTTACCAGCTCAAAAGGTCAATGAAGGTTCAAAAGTCATTTTCTCTACTCTCTTAATTCACCAAAAATGAAACACTTAAACTTGGAAATTTTCTCAACTGACATGCATCAACATCCATCTTATCACAAGGTTTAGCACATGGAGAAAGAAATTCTAGAAGTCATTTCCTTGTAACCAAGACAGTAAAAATCGACTTAAACTAATCATTTTGCAAAAATTTTAACCCAAATATCAACATGACCAAAATCATTCTTACGCATGAATATGTTCACCACCACCAACTAAAATCAAACAATGTCCTCAGTGTCAAAAAGTATGGAAATTTAGGGAAAGAAAACACCTGGACGATGAGCACTTCACAAATTAGCACAACTTGGGCTTCCTGGTATGATTCTCCAAATACACACAAAAAAAAACTATAAAAATAAACAAAGATAACAAAATAATTAAAAAAAACAGAAAATGAAAATATAGTACATGAAGTGTGAGCAAATTACTCAGGGCTGGTAAACAGAGTCGTCGACCACATCCTTTTATAATGGCATGGAATCAATTGCCTTAGTACGAAGAAATATAATACAATTATTATCCACACAAAAAATTTGAACTTTACCCATTTATTCCATGAAAACATGATCATTGAAGTTAACTATATGGTTAGAGATCAGAGAGAAAAAAATACTAACCTGTCAAGTAAATTTGTTAAACAACATATTTGTCTTGAGCTTTGTACTAAGCCATGGGAGCGGTGTTTCTATTGTTATCATTGTCTCCTGAAACTCTACCAAACCTATCAAATAAGTCCCCTGTTTTATTTGAACTAGAAAGAGAAAGCATGATGACATTTATTTTTCACCACTTATAGGAAATGCAAATTCATTTACCCTGTCAAATGAATTTGTTAAACGATATATTTCTCTTGAGCTTTGTACTAAGCAATGGGAGTGGTGTTTCCTATGTTATCATCGTCTCTTAAAACTCTACCAAACCTATCAAATAAGACCCAATTTTATTTGAACTAGAAGGAGAAAGCATGATGATGACATTTATTATGCACTACTTACAGGGAATGCAAATGATGCCAGTTCCTCGTCAGTTTTTAGGGAAAAGAAAAGGAAAAAAAAAAAAAAAACACCAATAAAAAGAAGGTTTAAGTCTTTCCAACGAATCAGCGTTTTTCAATGCCAATATCTCCTCACAAACAATGCATTCAGTGGATCGAAAGGCAGAACAATCATCAGCATCTGTCTCAAAATAATGAGAATAGAAAAATCAAGGAAATAAAACCCACCCAACCAATTTTTTCCTGAGAGAATCAGTCAAATTTTGCGACCACGGTGGTTGGGCAAAGTACTACCACAAATATAAATTCCTTCCTAACAATAATTTCAATTCAAATTCCTCAACCCGTAACTTAATAACTTAAGCCATGTCTCTCCTAATTGGGGGGGGAGATGGGATGAAGAACCAAACCTTTCTTGTCCTTAACCCAGTTTAGAAACGAGAGATTAGATGGAAATGCAGAGGAACAAAAATGACTGAGAAACGAATGCTTGAGTTCGATTTAAGGGCTGAATAAACAAATAAATCCAAACATTTTCTAAAACCATGAATTCAGTAACCGGGTAAATACAATCATAAACCAAATTGAAGTGGCTGAGCAGAAAATGCTGCGGCAGAATCTCCATGAACCCCGCGGAAAAGCAATCAAGTAAATTATAAAAGTCACTACGATAAGCACTATTTCGGAAGCAAAATAATCATTAGAAACCTTAAAGAGTCAAATTATACAAACAATTTGAATAAGGAAAAAAATCTCCTGTTTGGTTTATGATTGTATTTACCTTTTCCTTCCAAATCAAGCCCAAATTTTACTCTCCAGATTAAGAAATGAACTTCACCTTTTCCTTCCAAATTCCACAGTCAGAACCCATACCTAACAATACCTGGACACCGGATTCGTAGGTTCCAATGACGGAGTTCTCAGGAACGGCTGCATGCTCAGGTTCCTCTCGAGAGGGTTCGACGACGGCGGTCACGGCGGGAGCGGGCTCTTCAACTTGGCCGCGGAGAACGCCGGCGAGTGATTTGGAAACCGAGGCAAAGAGGCGGAGCATTCTCCTTGAAGCCTATCTGTTTCCGCGACGGCCGGGGCTTGGCTACTTTAGGGTTCGGGGACGCCGGACTCCAATCGTCGCCTCCCTCAAATTGCCTTTCTTGGCTGAATAAAGTGCTTCATGGCTGCGAAATCTAGAGAGAGAGAGATAGAAGGCGGAGGAGAGAGGGGGGAGAGAGATCGAGAGGGGCGGGAGAGATCGAGAGGGTTTTGGATTGGAAATGGAGAGAATACAGAGGAGCGAGAGAGAAGGGAAATGTAGCCGTTGGAGGTGGGGGAACTGTTGGGCTGTTTGGTTTTGATTTTGTTTTCAATTTTTCACGTTTTTCAAAGCAAAAAAATAAAAACACAAAGTGAAAACGTGTTTGGCACAAAATTTTTTAGAAAACAAAAACAAAAACGTTTGTCTTTTTGTGAAAAATTGAAAACGGAAAAAATCCGTTTTCATTTTCACGTTTTCGTTTTCAGCTGAAAAAGCTGAAAATTGATTTCAGTTTTTTTTTCTTTTCTTCTCTTTCTTCTCCAGCCGAAGAAGAGGCGGGAGATCCGGCGAACACCCACCGTTGCTCCTCTCCGACTGGCCCACCACCGTCTTCTCTGACTGCCCA
>NW_010359622.1:709154-716760 GCF_000414095.1 Morus notabilis
CTAACATATATATATATATATAATGTTATATTAATATACTTATTTAATATATTTAATAATAATATTTATTTAATATATTATTATTTAATATATTTAATAATAATATTTATTTAATATATTTAATATTATTATTTTAAATATTATTACATTTTTCAGAAATTAAACCACCAAACACAATTTCAGTTTTTTTAAAACTGAAAACAATTTCAGAATAAAACTACCAAACGTATTTTCAGAAATGATTCCAAAATGAAAATAAAAACGTTTTCATTTTCATTTTCGTACAGAAAACAAAAACGTTTTGAAACCAATTCCAAACGCACCCGTTATTGTTTGTCTATTTTGATCGGGAGTGAGTAAAAGAAATGCAAGAACAAAAAGTTTTCTGAAATTATTTTTTTATTCTTTTCGTTCATTTATTTTTTTCTCTTTTAAATAAATGGTTGGATTAATTACAAAAACTCTCATTACCTTTTACAACACTTTTTCTTTTAATTTTTAAAACATAACATTTATTCTCCGAAACAATGAAATGTTAACTAAAAAGCCTGATTCGTTAAGTTTATTAATAAAAATTAACATTTAGCCTCTGATTATTTCACTAATTTAGTTCATTTCAACTCAGTTTGAAAAGTAAGCAAAGTTTAAACTATCATTTGGTAAGCATGTAGTTTGAATTATATTTCTCGTTTGAACTGAGTTAAACGGGCCAACTTAGAGTTTAGCTCTCCCTCAAGATCAATAGTTCAAACCATTTTTAAACAGTGAAAAGTGCCAACTCTCTCTGCTTTTCACACATACCAAACACAAATTTGAATTTTATTTTCTGTTCAAATTAAAACTTTAACTACACATCTAAACGTCCATTCAAATTACAATTTAAACTACATAGTTTGAATTTTTTTGTTCCAATCAAAAAATTCAAACCAACAAAATTCAAACGAGCGAACCAAACGAGGGCTTAATTTATTATTTTATGATATATTTTGATAGCTCTATTGTTTAAAATTTAGTTTGAATTTAAAACTAACTTAAATTTAAACTTTTAATTACGATACATCCGTTATTAATTGAATGTAAGTTAAAAATTTTATAAATCTTTTTTTAGTAGAATAAAAAAATTTATTAAGTTTTTTTGAATATTTAATTAATTTAAATTCAAATTAAATTCTAAACCATAGAACTATCAAAATACCGTAAAAATATCAAATTAAATGCCAATTTCAATTAAAAACCCAACATACGGGGCTTTTTTTATTAACGTTTCATTGTTGAGGAGAAAAGATATTTGTCGTGTTTAGAATTGTTCTTGTTTTTGTTTTTCACGTTTTTTGAGAAAGAAAAAATGAAAACGATTCTAAAACGGCGTTTGGCACAATTAAAACAAAAAACGGAAATGAAAATGATTTGTTGGTTAATGTAAAATGGGAGAGAAATAAACAACGACTTTTAATCGTTTTTCATTTTTTATTTTCGTTTTCTCCTCTCCCAAGGAGAGAGAAAGATAGACATTAATGGGTTTTTTATGTTGAAAACAATCTCTTCATAAAACTACCAAACGCATTTTAAAAAATGATTGCTGTCTGAGATTGAAAACATTTTCATTTCCATTTTCATACAAAAAACAAAATCATTTTAGAATGAGTTCCAAACGCGCCCATTATGTTTTAAAGATCATGATGCAAAGTGTTATAAAGGTATAATTCAGAGGGGAATTTTTGTAATTAATCTTAAATGGTTTGTTGGATCTGTAGTGTGTTCCACAAAGTTTTGAAAGAAAGGTGGAATGGCAATAAGTTCTCTCTTTCTAACGTCTCTCTCTAGAGTCTCGTTCTCTAAAGTCTCTCTTTAGAGTGTGTTTGGTTGGAGCTCCAGCACCGCTTCTGAACTTCTGACCCTGAAACTTTGTCCCCTGACTCGCCTCATCGTCGTCTTCCCTATGGTAGTGGGAGTGTGTGGAGTGGCGCATTCGTTCGAGTGGATCTAACACGCTTTAGAAGTGTGTCATTCGTTTAGGGTGTTATTTCCAACATGTTCGTTGGAAGGTGGCCATGCTATCTTGGCATTTTGTTTCATGCGGCGGCAAGCTTCTCTTAGAGGTGGTGTTTTGGATTGCTTGTGGCGGATGTGGAGGGTAAGTTTGACTTGCAGCTTTATGACGTTTTCTCGACCTCGTTGTATTTCCTTCAAAGTCTTCTGCCTTTCCGGGTGGTGTTCTTGCTGATCACCTCCTCACCAGAGTCGTTTGACGGTGAGTCTTAGGGTCTTTTCGTGTATATTGTGTTTTTAATTGTGGTGTGTTCTCTTTACTGTAATAACCGCGGCTTTCACCTTGTTGTCTTGGTTAGTTATTTGTATCTGTTGGGCTGGTGTCTTGGCAGTGTTTTATGTAGTCTTAAGGCCACAATATTTTGTCTCTCCATCACTTAAAAGCTTATCTTGTTGAGAAGGATTTTATTAAATATAACCTTAGTGCCCTAAGGTATTCTCAGGCGTACGTTCGTTCCTATGCTGGGTCATTAACTTTGTATTGTGATATTTGTTACTTTGTTTTTATTTAAATGCAAGTTCCTTGAGTATGGGTTTTTATTCAAAAATAATAATAATAATAATAACCAATGCATAAGTGAATATTATGTAATAAGTATTTGCATATCTTATGTAATAAGAGTTTATCGATATGCAAATTTTAATTTTGAATCCAAAAGTAATAACCAATGCATAAGCGAAAAAAGTTTAAAAACATCAAACATAAATGTCAATTATCTTTCATTGTCTATTCTTAATAGCTTCAAAAGAGAATGAGGAGGTACTAGATAGTGTATCCCTATATGTATATATAATATAGGAGAAGATTAGTTATTGCCCTCTTTTTTCGGTATAAGAAACTATAATCGGCGGTTGTCTTTTCCAGTTAAAAAAATACAGTTATCCTTTTTTAAGTAAAAAGTAATTTTAAGAGATTATGTGTGTATATTTATATTTACATAAAATACTAACACATTAATATCGGGGCAGAGGTGGGGTGGGCCTCATTCCCCACCCTGCCACGAATTGGGAACTAGATTTTAGATACATTTTTTATGGGATGTTTGTTTCAAGGGTTCATCTTTGGTTCTGAATCATGATTCTTGATTCTCTACAGTATTTTTCTCTCACAAAAAAAATAAATTTTAAAAATTAGAATCATGAATCATAGTTCTGAACCTATGAACGTCCCATTAGTGATTCTTGGAGCTCAAAATCAATTTTCTAGCCATCCACAACTGAAATTTGTGTTTGGTAAAAACTGTAAAAAGTGATTCTTGAAGAATTTTTGAAAAATTTACAGTCAAAATCAGAAGGAGCTCAAAGACAACTTTGACTTTTAGATTGTGTGGTAATCACCTTGAAATACAATTAATGAAACTTTCATAATACTCATAATACCTCTGGAATCAATACTTGTAATTACAGTTTACCAAACACGTAGTTGCTTTTTATAACAACTGTTTTTTCAGCACAGCTAACAGTAATTTTATCTAAAATCTACAGCACTATCAAATCGGCCCTTTATCCTCATCCTCATCTCTATCCCTAACAATTGTTCCTCATCTCTAATTCGAGTTAAGATGTGATATTTTCTGAGAGGTTGCCTCGTTCACTTTGTAGATTTGAGTTTTCAATTGGAGTTGAAATGTGATATTTTCTGAGAGCTTTTGACTGTAGTAAAAAAAATTAGACGTGTCATTTTCTAAGATCTTTTAACTCTATAAACCTAAAAAAAAAAAAAAAAAAAAAAAAAAAAAAAAAAAAAAAAAAAAAACTCAAAGTAATGTAATGAAAGAGGTCTTAAATTGTCGCAGAAAAAAGTTAGAGTTCGTTTAGTTCGCTTATTTGAGTTTTTAATTCGAGTTGAGATGTGACTTTATGTGAGAGCTTTTTACTGTAGTAAAAAAGTTAGATGTGACTGTTTCTGAGAGCTTTCTGCTGTAGCAAAACTCAAATTCTAAACTTAAATCGGTAAAATAAACGGCGCCTTAGATGTGATATTTTCTAAGAACTTTTAGAAAACGTTTGGTTCATGAATTAGAATCATGAGATTAGAACCATTTTTGATTTAGGTGTATTTTTTGTGAGAAAAAATACTGTGACAAACCATGAACCATGATTCGAATCGGGATACGAATCTCCTAACCAAACAACCTCTTAACTTTAAAAACCTAAAACTGAAAATTTAAATTGGTAAAATTAAAGAGGCCTTTAATTTCTCTCCCTCCTTGCCGACCCCACTCTCTCTACCCCCACCCATTCCCTCTCTCCTCCCGTCCTTCTCTGTGACCACCGCCATCGCGTGAGGAGCCCGTCGTTGTGTACCGTTCTCGTTCTCATTCTCGTTCACTTTCGACATCGTTGTCGTCGCTTAGGGAAACATTGACATTGCGAGATCTCTTCCTTTCAACCTCAGTGAATCTCGGCCGTCAACTCTCCCTCTTCCTGCCCTGCCTCTATCTCTCTCCAGTGACGACTCTATACTTTCATGAAGTTCAGCGTGACCTCGCTGGAAATGCCGCTCGTGAATGGGGATGGAGCTCGGCTACCTCGACGGTGATCTGCAACGATGCCAGATCTCCGTGGAACTGTCGATTTGGTCGATCATGTCGAGTCGCGATGCTGCCATAGATGGATCTCGCCGAGTTCGAGATCTTGAGATCATATCTGTTTGCCGCGAAGCATTACCTTTTTCAGTGATGCAGTTTTCTGTTTCAAATCCGAGATCATGTATGTTCTATTTCTTACTTGTCTCTCGCAGCCGTATATGCAGTGTCTCCGGTGATTTCTGTATAGATGTGGATGATCTGGTGCTGATTTGTGCATTTTTTCCTGCTGTAGTGCTTCGTCGGTATAATAAAGGCATCAAAACGCATATTGAAGGAGCTAAGGACTTGCAGAAGTATCCTTCTACCTCTTGCTGTGCAGGTTTTCTCTTTTTACCTTTATTATTCTTAAGTGTTACAGAGAAATTCAGGGGTTGTTCTTTTGCAACAAAATTCAGAAAAAGTTTAAACTCAAGTTACAACTTTATTTAAGTTCACGTTCTTTTAAGTTCTAACTTTATTCAACTTTACTCAACTTTATTCAAGTTACAACTTCAACTCAAGTTATAACTCAAAAACTACACTCTAAAAAAACAATCCCTCAGTGTGTGTCAGATTTTTTAAGCCAATCACATCCAAAAGACACACCACTTAATTAGTAGACCCTTTATAAAAAAAAAAAAAAAATTTATTTATTTTCAATTTTTAAGTTAAATTACAAAATTACTCCCAATTTTGTAAACAAAAAAAGCCTTTAGAAAAGGGGATCTGAGAAGACAAATGTGAAAATATTTTTAAAATAAAAAAGTAAAAAATCCTCCCAAAACTTGCTTTTCTTTTGTCCCATTCTCCTTCAAACGACCGAACGCCCCCCAGAACCAAAAAAAAAAAAAAAAAAACCTTGTTGTCGCAAACATCATCAGAATCCACCGGTTCTCCGACCCTAGGCCACTTGTCCACGCTTTCACCGTCTCTCTGGTCCCAAAAGCAACCCAGTAACTTCCTTCTCCTTCTCCTTCGTCCCCTTCCCCTGCAAACGACCGAAATCCCCCCAAAACCAAAAAAAAAAAAGAAAAACAAAACAAAACAAAACAAAACCTTGCCTTTTGCCGGTAACATCGTCGGAATCCACCAGTTCTCCGGCCGCCGGCCACTTTTCCGTGCTTCCGCCGTCTCTCCGGTACCAAAAGCAACCCACTAACTCTGACAAAGTCAGATAACTCCTTACCGTGAAGGTAACCTCCTTACTCTGGCCATTCCTCCCGGCACTCCTCACTCCTCACCATGAGGTATCTGTGTTTGTTTTGTATTTTTGTTTCGTGATCTAGATTGTTAGTTTTGTGTTCTTGGTGTGAATTATGTTATTGCATTAGTGAACACCAGGTGGTTGCACCGGTCTCGGCGCTTGAGGCCAGAATTGTGTAAGCAGAGGTGGTTGATAGGTCGGCACAGGAGGGTATTGCATCTGTTGTGGCTGATATGGTGGCATGTACGGTGGTGGCCCTTCTTGACTGTATGAAGCCTCACTTTGGGCTTGTTGAGCCGGCGGTCGATTAGGACAATTCCTCCTAATATGACCCACCTGCCCACAATGGTGACACCTGGGCCCGTATGGAGCATTTCTATCACTTCCGGACGAACTACTGCCACCGCTTGTCATTTCCCCAGCCATTTGTCCCTGGTTGCGATTTCTTCTACCACTCCGTTGTGGTCCACCCGAAACAGAAGGTCTACCAGAGACAGAGACTTGACCCGTTACTTCTTTAGTTTGGTGATAGGCCAAGTTATCCTGTTCCACCCGTGTAGCAGCAGCTACCAAATCCCGGAAGTTTCGAAGTCTCAGAGCCACCAAGGATCTCCTCACAGAGTTCTTGAGGCCCTTCTCAAACTTAAGGCACCTCATGTGTTCAGACTCCACTAGTGATGGTGCAAATTGGGATAGGTCATTGAACTTGGCCTCATATTCCTTACAGACATATCACCTTGCAGCAGAGACATGAATTCTAGCGCTTTTTCTTCCCAGTAACTCTGAGGGAACTACTGTTCATTGAACAGTGTCTCAAATTGCTCCCAGGTCAACCCTGCGACATCCATTCTCCTCTTGACCTGTTTCCACCAAGTGTTCGCTAAGCCCTCCATCTTGTACACCGCAAACTCCACCCAATATTCATCTGGAACTGCCATAGTACTCAAATGCTTGACTATGGAGTCTAACCAGAACTCTGCCTCCTGGGGTCCTCCCTCACTATTAAACGAGGGGATAGGCGCACGCCTAAATTCCTGGAAGTACCCTTGCTTCCTATCCTCAACCGGCCGCTCGTTTCGAGCTCTTGTGGCCATGCCTTGAAAGGCAGCATACATGGCATCCAGAAATCCTTGATTCTGTTGTGCCGGTTGATTAGCAGGCCCACGGCAAGGCGCCATTTCCTTCAACTGAAATAAAACTAGACTATTCAGTGGATTTCATATGTCACACATGTATGTACAATCCTGGGGTTTCTCGACCTAGGGCTCTGATACCACCTTTGTCACGCCCCCCAAACGGGGTGGGTGACGTGGAGCTCGATTAGGGATTAATAAAGCAGATTCCCAGACCAGGCCCCACACTTAACTGCATTAAAATATAAATAAATTATAGAATCTCGAAGCCTTTGACACACAGGGCTCCACCCCACAGGACATACAGTATCGTACATACATGAACATGTAATTAATCATTACAACAGACATCAACCACAGTCTAGTAAATCCAAATATTATATAAGTTTACAGAATTTCTCAAATTCCTTACATTTGTTCAAGAGGATGTCCGCGATCCTCACTTTATTCCAGCAGCAGCACAACTCAGCTGCTCTGTAGCAAATATCCAGCTATTGTGCACCGCTCCTAGAATCTCCTGGGAGGGGTTTAGTACATTTAAAACATAAAACGTGAGCGAAAGGCCTAGTAGGATATAATTTGAAATAAACGTTATAATAAATGTACGAGGGAATACATAAATAAATAAGTAAATAAAATAAGACATTCAG
>NW_010359622.1:716846-719065 GCF_000414095.1 Morus notabilis
TGAAATCGTTTTTATGACCCCACGAACTACTCAAGCCGCGGGCCCCATGACTGGGCAAGCCATGGTTTTCAAAGCATTTTTCTTTCACAAACTAATCCCTTTCTTTAAAACATTTTTAAGGCCGAAATTCTTTTTGAAAACAGGCTCACAAGGAAAAGGAATAGAAATCCTACCTCGCACAATCAAGCCTGGGACTAGCGTTGCCTTTTCCGGCTTCCGCTTCCTCAAGCCCCTTCAGTCTGAATCCTCAGCGATTATTGATGCAAGACAACACTTTAGGATCAATTCTCATTCCTAAAGCAATCCAAATCTCAATTTCCAACCAAGATTTCCTATTAGTGTGCCCTAATCCATTTTCATGTTTCAAATTATCATTCCATGGGTTTTCAATCTTAAAACAAGGATTAACAATGTTAATCCATCTATCTCAAGTCCCCAAATGTAGCTAATTTGGGTTCTCCCCGAAAATAGGGGTCAAAACAGCAATTTCAGGCCGAACAGGGTCAAACCCCGTGTCAACCGGTCGACCGGTGATAGAGCAGTGCAACACTACCGGTCAACCGGTATTGTGCACACTGGTCGACCGGACCGGTCGACCGGTCAGCCTTACAGTCCGGTCGACCGCATAGGTCGACCGATTTCCATATGATCCGGTCGACCGCACTGGTCGACCAGTGGAATCAGCTGCGCGAGAAAAGCTCACGGAAATCAATCCAAAACCTGTAAATCCAGTCCCAAATCAAGATTTTTCAAAGGGAACCCACTAGATCTGGGTTCTAGGTCCTAAAACAAGTCCAAAGAACCCAAGATCTCCAATTTCTACTCTAGTTTTACTCAAAAACCATCAAAATCCGGTTTGAACCAAAAATAAGATTTAAAATCCAAAAAACTTGAGATTCAAGAGAGGTTCTTTCAGTAATCTTACCTCGAATCCTTCTCTTGATGTTGAAAACTTCTTTAAATCTTTACTTGGTTCAAGATCCGTTTGATTTGGGACAAAAAATGAGAGAGAGAGAGAGAGTGAGAGAGAGCACGGGAGAGTGAGAGAGAGAGAGTGAGGAAGAGAGACGCACGGGAAAGGAAGAGAAAAAGAAAAGAAAAGGAAAAGGAAAAAGAAAAGAAAAGGAAAAGGGCATGTGTACAATATTTTAGAAGAACAGTCCAGAAATGCGCCCATACACACTTCTGGGTTAAAATAAATTACTGGGAATAATTTAAATACCTTGGAACTATTTAAACTCACACGTGTCAGAAACATTTATTAATTAAACTCAATTAATAATCCAGATTAGGCACACTAATAATCTCAATTACCTTAATTAATCTTAATTAATTCTTCAGGGTGTTACAGCTCCACCCCCCTTAGGCAATTTCATCCCCGAAATCAAAGCCTACCTCAAAGTGTGAACAGATGCGGATAATGCTCCTGCATCATCGTTTCAAGCTCCCATGTTGCTTCCTCAACTCCATGGTGCTGCCATAATACTTTTACTAGGGGAATCTCACGATGACGCAGACTCTTTATCTTCCGGTCAAGAATCTGAACTGGTGCCTCCTCATACGACACGTCATACCGTATCAGAATGTCAAACTACTGTACTACTGTTTCCGGCTCAGGTTGACATTTCCGAAGCATGGAGACATGAAACACGTTATGCACGTGAGATAATTCAGGCGGTAAAGCCAATCGGTAAGCCACCATTCCGATTCGTTGCACGATCGAGAATGGTCCTACATACCTTGGTGCAAGTTTCCCTTTCACACCAAACCGAACAACTCCCTTGCGTGGAGAAACCTTCAGCAAGACAAAGTCACCCTCTTGGAATTCTTTTGAAGCATGGAGACATGAAACACGTCATGCACGTGAGATAATTCAGGTGGTAAGGCTAACCGATAAACCACCACTCCGATACGTTGCATGATCGGGAATGGTCCCACATACCTTGGTGCAAGTTTCCCTTTCACACCAAACCGAACGTCTCCCTTGCGTGGGGAAACCTTCAGCAAGACATAGTCGCCCTCTTGGAATTCCAAAGGCCTACGCCTTCTGTCAGCATAACTTTTCTGACGACTTTGAGCGGTCAATAGTCGTTCCCGAATTACAGCTATCTTCTCATTATTCTCTTGAATGACTTCCGGTCCAGTGCTCAGTCGATCCTCTGGTTCCAACCAACACACAGGTGACCTACAAGGACGACCATACAGAGCTTCAAACGGTG
>NW_010359622.1:719096-719705 GCF_000414095.1 Morus notabilis
AAACTCAGCTAGATGCAGGTATTTCTTCCAGTTCCCACCAAATTCCATAATACAAGCACAAAGCATATCCTCCAGAATCTGAATTACCCTTTCAGATTGCCCATCAGTCTGAGGATGAAATGCTGTACTAAAATTCAAGTCTGTTCCCAGGCTTCCTGGAAACTCCTCCAATATCTTGCATTAAAACGGGTATCACGATCAGACGTGATAGAAAATGGCACTCTGTGTAGTCTCACGATGTGCTCCAGGTACAATTCTGACAGAATCTTCTAAGAATACGTCGCACGGAACGGTATGAAGTGCGCAGACTTCGTCAACCTATCCACCACCACCCAGATGGCATCGTGCTTCAGCTCGGTTCTCAGTAGCCCAATCAGAAAGTCCATAGTAATGTGCTCCCATTTCCATCCCGGGACAGGAAGAGGTTGTAACTCTCCCGCTGGCTTTTGATGCTCAGCTTTAACCCGGAGGCAAGTCACACATTCCGAGACATACTCACGAACGTCTCTTTTCATGCCTCTCCACCAGTACTGTCTTTTCAGGTCCTGGTACATCTTTGTACTTCCCGGATGTATGGCATACCTCGATTTGTGTGCCTCTTGCAGAATC
>NW_010359622.1:720391-722102 GCF_000414095.1 Morus notabilis
TGGTGCACTTGTCAGTCTGACCTTCAGTTCCTGAAAAGCATTTTCACACTCAGCGTCCCACTAGAATTTGACTTCTTTCTTAGTCAACCGAGTCATCGGTGCAGCGATGCTCGAGAAGTCTTTCACGAAATGCCGATAGTACCCTCCAAGTTCGAGGAAACTACGAATCTCTACTACATTCTTCGGCCTCTCCCACTGTAGCACAGTCTCGATTTTAGAAGGATCTACAGAAATTCCCTGTCCAGAAATCACATGCCCAAGAAATTTCACTTCTGTCAGCCAGAAGTCACACTTCTCCTTCTTAGCATACAACTGGTGTTCACAAAGTGTTTGGAGGACAATTCTCAAGTGCTGCTCATGTTCTTCCCAAGTCTTTGAGTAAACCAATATGTCATCAATGAAGACGATCACGAACCGATCTAAGTACGGTCAGAAAACACGGTTCATCAAGTCCATGAATGCAGCCGGGGCATTCGTCAACCCAAACGGCATTACCAGAAACTCGAAGTGCCCATACTGAGTTCTAAATGTAGTCTTCAGAATGTCTTCCTCCTTGATTTTCAGCTGATGGTACCCAGATCTCAAATCAATCTTAGAGTAGAACTGTGATCCACCCAACTGATCGAATAATTCATCGATCCTTGGCAGTGGGTATTTATTCTTCACAGTTACCCTATTCAATTGACGGTAGTCAATGCACAACTGAAGGGATCCGTCGTGCCTCTTCACAAATAGCACTGGTGCACCCCAAGGGGAAGTACTATTCTGGATATACCCCTTTTCTGCCAGCTCCTCAAGCTGCATCCTTAATTCTTTCATCTCCGCCGGAGCCATCCGGTATGGAGGAATAGAAATAGGTGCCGTTCCACTAAATCTATACAGAATTCAATTTCCCGATCTGACGGTAAACTAGGTAGCTCATCAGGAAATACATCCGTAAATTCATCCACTACAGGGATTCCCGCACTATCTCCTGTTATCTCGGGTTCACCTCCTAAAGCAAGAAGGGAAGAAAAACCATGCTAGATCCTCCGTCCCCCAACACTGTACTTCAACAGTCATTCTCCTAAGACTGGATTCAGATCTGCCTGATAAGAAATCGATGTTCCAGACTTAGTTGTCAGAGTCACTCTCCTACGGTAACAATCAACAATTGCTCCGTATCAGTGCTGAAACTTTGGACGGGCCGCCCGTGACCACCGAAAAGTCCAAATTTTTGCCCGATGACCGAACCCGATCTGCCCAAAAATTTGGGCTGCCCGACCCGACCTGAAAATTCCCATGGACGGGCTTCGGGCAGAGGAAGCCTGCCCGTGCCCGGTCGGGCTGCCCGATGCCCGACCGGCTGCCCGAAATTTTTTTTTTTTTATATTATATTTTTATGTTGTTGAAATAAGTATTTGTATAATTACAATGTGTAATTGTGTATATTACAATTTGAAATATGAAATGAACACACGACACGAACGAATTATATAAAAAAAATTACTTATTCATTTCTTCATTAATTTTTAAATTTGTAATTCATGATTGCCTCATTAAAAACCTTACCAAGAAAAACCCAATTGGGATAAAAACTTGGTAAGGAAAAAAGAGTGCAATCATTTTGTGACGAATTACAAATTGTACAAACTTACATTGTTTATTAAATTACAAATACAATGTAAAAAGTAAATACATATTTACAAATTACAAATTTACAATTTAATTT
>NW_010359622.1:724433-727618 GCF_000414095.1 Morus notabilis
GCGATTGAAAAACATTAGGAAATTGCCCTTCTTCGATGTTGAATTGGGCATCAATAGGAATATCACCACCACCATCATAACCAGAAGAAGCCATTATGAAAAATAAGAGAGATTGAGAGCGCTTTGAGAGAGCTTAAGAGAGATCGAGATTCGAGAGAGATTTAAGCGAGATTAAGAGAGATTTGAGAGAGATTAAGAGAAATTGAGAGAGATTAAGAGAAATTGAGAGAGAATGAGAGTTTTGGGGTGAGGAAAATGGTTGGGGGGGAGGGGGGTATTTATAGGAAAATTTTTGGGTTGGAAAAAACAATTTTTCCCCCAAAAATTCGGGTCCAACGGCTACAAAATTTTTGGGCAGGTCGGGTAAAATTCGGGCAGTTTGGGCAATGGATAAAAATCCGACCGTTTGGTTCAAAAATTCGGGCAAAATTTGGGTTCGGGCAAAAGACCGTTTTTTTTCAAAATTCGGGCATTTTCGGGCTAATGGTCAAAAAAATCGAGCATTTTTCAGGCACGAGTCAAAATTCGGGCAACGGTCACCAAAATTCGGGCAACGGTCACAAAAAATTCAGGTAATTCAGGCAAAAATTCGGGCAATTCAGGCAGCTTCGGGTATTTGCCAGAAAATTCAAAAAAAATTCGACGAACGGTGGGGGAAGGCTTCTCCACGGCGGCGGGCTGTCGGGGGGCTTACTATTTTCGGGCTACCCAAGCCCGTGCCCGAAGAAAATCATTTTCGGGCGGCAAGAGGGGCATGCCCGCCGTGCCCGAAAATTTTTGGGCATCGGGCATGCCCGCCGCCCGGAAGTCCAACACTACTCCGTATTCTGACAACCAATCCATTCTGAGGACCACATCAAACAGGCTCATCGGAAGGATAATCAAGTCTGCTCTCATTCGCTCACCGCCAATCGCGATCTCACACGATTTACACATACTCATTACCTCTACACATCCTAGTGGAAAGTTCAAAGTCATCAGGACTTCTAAATTCTCAGGTTTTAGTTTCAAGGCCCGAACAAAAGAACTTGATATAAATGAGTGCGTGGCACCTGTATCAAACAACACGTGAGCAAAAGAATGAGAGATTAGAATCATACCCTCAACCACTGCGTTGTTGGTCTGACCTCTAGAGCTGCCTCTTGCTAGGGCATAAGCTTGTCCCTGTACTTTCCCTTTCCCTCTGCCACCAACATTAGGCCGTTGAGTCGGAGGCCTATACTGTTGCGGCGGAGGTGGTTGTATCGGTCTCGGCGCTTGAGGCCAGAATTGTGTAAGCAGAGGTGGTTGATAAGTCGGCACATGAGGGTATTGTATCTGTTGTGGCTGATATGGTGGCATGTACGGTGGTGGCCCTTCTTGACTATACGAAGCATCACTTTGGGCTTGTTGAGCCGGCGGTCGATTAGGACAATTCCTCCTAATATGACCCACCTGCCCACAATGGTGACACCTGGGCCCGTATGGAGCATTTCTATCACTTCCGAATGAACTACTGCCACCGCTTGTCATTTCCCCAGCCGTTTGTCCCTGGTTGCGATTTCTTCTACCACTCCGTTGTGGTCCACCCGAAACGGAAGTCTACCAGAGACAGAGACTTGACCCGTTACTTCTTTACTTTGGTGATAGGCCAAGTTATCCTGTTCCACCCGTGTAGCAGCAGCTACCAAATCTCGGAAGTTTCGAAGTCTCAGAGCCACCAAGGATCTCCTCACAGAGTTCTTGAGGCCCTTCTCAAACTTAAGGCACCTCATATGTTCAGACTCCACTAGTGATGGCGCAAATCGGGATAGGTCATTGAACTTGGCCTCATATTCCCTTACAGACATATCACCTTGCAGTAAAGACATGAATTCTAGCGCTTTTTTTTCCCGGTAACTCTGAGGGAAGTACTGTTCATTGAACAGTGTCTCAAATTGCTCCCAGGTCAACCCTGCGACATCCATTCTCCTCTTGACCTGTTTCCACCAAGTGTTCACTAAGCCCTCCATCTTGTACACCGCAAACTCCACCCAGTATTCATCTGGAACTCCCATAGTACTCAAATGCTTAACTATGGAGTCAATCCAGAACTCCGCCTCCTGGGGTCCTCCCTCACTATTAAATGAGGGGATAGGCGTACGCTTAAATTCCTGGAAGTACCCTTGCTTCCTATCCTCAACCGGCCGCTCGTTTCGAGCTCTTGTGGCCATGCCTTGAAAGGCAGCATACATGGCATCCAGAAATCCTTGATTCTGTTGTGCCGGTTGATTAGCAGGCCTACGGCGAGGCGCCATTTCCTTCAACTGAAATAAAACTAGACTATTCAGTGGATTACAGATGTCACACATGTATGAACAATCCTGGGGTTTCTTGACCTAGGGCTCTGATACCACCTTTGTCACGTCCCCCAAACGGGGTGGGTGACGTCGAGCTCGATTAGGGATTAATAAAGCAGATTCCCAGACCGGGCTCCACACTTAACTGCATTAAAATATAAATAAATTACAGAATCCCGGAGCCTCTGACACACAGGGCTCCACCCCACAGGACATACAGTATCGTACATACATGAACATGTAATTAATCATTACAACAGACATCAACCACAGTCTAGTAAATCCAAATATTATATAAGTTTACAGAATTTCTCAAATTCCTTACATTTGTCCAAGAGGATGTCCACGATCCTCACTTGATTCCAACAGCAGCACAACTCAGCTGCTCCGTAGCAAACATCCAGCTACTGTGCACCGCTCCTAGAATCTCCTGGGAGGGGTTTAGTACATTTAAAACATAAAACGTGAGCGAAAGGCTCAGTAGGATATAATTTGAAATAAACGTTATAATAAATGTACGAGGGAATACATAAATAAATAAGTAGATAAAATAAGACATTCAGTCCCGACAGAATAGCCGAAACCTCACATCCCTTTTCTCAAAGGAAATATAACCGTAAATAACCGTTTTATAGGCTTCAGCAAGTAATTAGTACAAATTACTTACCTAACCAAGTGTCTCGCCTACCCGGACCGAGTTTCAGGTTCTGCCCCTGAGGATGCACTCTCCGCATCCTATCTAGGCTTACAGCAATAGACTCTATTACCAGTTCACAAGATCTCTTTGCTTAAGAAATCATTCATTAACATTTTGAAATCGTTAATACGACCCCACGAACTACTCAAGCCGCGGGCCCCATGACTGGA
>NW_010359622.1:727733-748277 GCF_000414095.1 Morus notabilis
ATAGAAATCCTACCTCGCACAATCAAGCCTGGGACTAGCGTTGCCTTTTCCGGCTTCCGCTTCCTCAAGCCCCTTCAGTCTGAATCCTCAGCGATCACTGATGCAAGACAACACTTTAGGATCAATTCTCATTCCTAAAGCAATTCAAATCTCAATTTCCAACCAAGATTTCCTATTAGTGGGCCCTAATCCATTTTCATGTTTCAAATTATCATTCCAAGGGTTTTCAATCTCAAAACAAGGATTAACAATGCTAATCCATCAATCTCAAGTCTCCAAATGAAGCTAATTTGGGTTCTCCTAGAAAACAGGGGTCAAAACAGCAATTTCAGGCCGAACAGGGTCAAACCCCGTGTCAACCAGTCGACCGGTGACAGAGCAGTGCAACACTACCGATCAACCGGTAGTGTGCACACCGGTCGACCGGACCGGTCGACCGCATAGGTCGACCGATTTCCATATGATCCGGTCGACCGCACTGGTCGACCGGTGGAATCAGCTGCGCGAGAGAAGCTCGTGGAAATCAATCCAAAACCTGCAAATCCAGTCCCAAATCGAGATTTTTCAAAGGGAAACCACTAGATCTGCGTTCTAGGTCCTAAAACAAGTCCAAAGAACCCAAGATCTCCAATTTCTACTATAGTTTTACTCAAAAACCATCAAAATCCGGTTTGAACCAAAAATAAGTTTTGAAATCCAAAAAAGTTGAGATTCAAGAGAGGTTCTTCCAGTAATCTTACCTCGAATCCTTCTCTTGACGTTGAAAACTTCTTTAAATCTTTATTTGGTTCAAGATCCGTTTGAGTTGGGACAAAAAATGAGAGAGAGAGAGAGAGTGTGAGAGAGAGCACGGGAGAGTGAGGGAGAGAGACGCACAGGAAAGGAAGAGAAAAAGAAAAGAAAAGGAAAAGGAAAAAGAAAAGAAAAGGAAAAAGGAAAGGAAAAGGGCATGTGAACAATATATTAAAAGAACAGTCTAGAAATGCGCCCATACACACTTCTGGGTTAAAATAAATTACTGAGAATAATTTAAATACCTTGGAACTATTTAAACTCACACATGTCAGAAACATTTATTAATTAAACTCAATTAATAATCCAGATTAGGCACACTAATAATCTCAATTACCTTAATTAATCTTAATTAATTCTTCAGGGTGTTACACGTACTCCGTTCACAAATCCTCAAAGTACAAGAGAATCCCGCGACCACCCATGATTGGATAGTATTTTTGAACTGTATTTACTATTTTGAACGTGTATGAGACTGATGATGAATTGTATAACTTTGTATAAATTGGGTTTTTTTCTCTTTCTTCTGCAGAAACATATAAAATTTTATAGGCATATTGCGGATTTATCTAAGTTACATATGTTTTTGGACTATAGTTTACTTGGGTTATGTTATTTTCTTACCCGTACCGGTAAGAACAGTCAGAAACGGCGGAGAGGCCAAGTATGGTCTCCGTAAGTTTCTTAATTGACTCGGCGCCATTAGTAGTCATGATATTGTAGCGAGAACCTGTGAAGTAACACCTAGCCCATTTTCTGACATCGACCTTGCTCAATTTAAGCCTATTTTTCAAAAGCTCCCGTGTGTGTGTGTGTGTGTGTTTTTTTTTTTTTGGTGCAAAAATTGGAGCTTTAACACAAGATTATAAATTTACGATAGCTAATAACTATATTTGTAATTACCAATTTTGTTTAGCTGACAATATATGTATACATGGTTAACCTAGAGGATTTTTTTCTGCTCTTTTGTTTTAGTCTCGTTTTATGCTAATAGAAGAGTTATTCATGTCACTGTTTAATGTTGTTCGGTGTTGAACCTGAGCTTTTCTGATGAATTGCAAGGGAGATATGTCATACTGAAATTGAGATTTTTCTCATCAGGTGATTAGATGAATTTTTTTTTTTTTTATTGTATGTAAGGTTTTATTATTTATTTATTTATTTTCTTTTGTTGGTTGTAAATCTTTGCATTGTAATTGTAGGTCCTTGAGGACATGTTCCACTAGCAAGCAACTATAATGGGGCCTTCTGATAGCCCATATGCAGGAGGCATATTTCTAGTTTCAATTCATTTTCCTCCGGATTATCCCTTTAAGCCCCCAGAGGTTTTTGTCTTCACCTTTTTTCATTTTTCTTATGTTTGTCTGTTAGGTGCTGCTGCCCTAGTCTTTTAGTGCAAGTCCGAAAAACATCATATGTAGCAAGGGTGCTGGTTTTGTGATTGAATGACTGACGGGTGACTTTGCCATCGATTTAGGTTGCACTTGTTTTTTCCATCAAGTTTTTGAACGCTTGACAAGCTTAGTAGCCTAATCTTTTTGCCGGATGATTAAACTGATGTCTGCAATTTAGTCCTTTTCACTTTAATGTTGTTATATGACTTATGCTATTGCCATGGGCAGAAAGACACGACTGTATTTTGATTTACCCAGAAATGATAGTAGACGCCGGGAACCAGTAAATATTATATTTATTCAAAAATACAGTATTTATCAAGAAATATTGTGTTTACCTGGAACTACGCACGTCCTAAATTTTTCTTTCTTTTTTTTTTTATTGAAATTATGGTTGTAACTCTATTTACGGGTAATGGAATTTATCAATCGTCGATTGGTGACTGGACATCATATTTTTAAATATTATTTTCAAAAATACCTTATAAAATTTAGGACATACCCTAAATTTTTAGGTTTAGGATCGAAATGAGCCGACACTCTCTCTGTTATGACAGAACCAAACTGAACAGCTTAAACTAACACATCTAATTTAAACTCACCAAAAGTACGAAAAAATTTCATAGCAGTCCAATTTCAAACACCAAAAACAAAAACAAAAAAAGAAAAATATAAGTAAACCCACGAACAGATCCAAACACCGAACAGTCCAATTCCACCTTTTTGTTTGATGAGATAACTGCAAACGGAAATGTTTTAGAATAGGGACAAAAATATAGTCGTTCGTTAGTCTTGTTCAAAGTTCTATATTTCTTTTTCTTTGATTGATCCCAAATGGATTTCAACAAGAAAAATAATGATGAAGGGCTTGAAACTCTGCGCATAAATTAGAAAAGCCTAAGCCCTATTTATTTCACTCATTCAAGTTTAGAATTTGAGTTTTATTACAGTAAAATTTTTTTAAAAATAGTCACATCTAACTTTTTTACTACAGTAACAAAACTCTTACATAAAGTCACATCTCAATCCGAATTAAATACTTAAATCAACGAACTAAATGGGCCTTAAGATCCTCATCACCAGAGTTCAGTAGGGAGGGAGACAATCTTGGGGAGACTTAAGGTGGGTTTGGTATTGCTTTTAGAAGATAAAATCAGCTTATCCGGAAATCTAAAATCTAAAATCATGTTTGGTAAAATAGATTCTTAAAAAAATTTTCCCCAATCTAAAGCTAAAAGCGGAATTAGCCTTTAGGCTGATTCTGATTTCAGCTTATGCGAGAATTTATTTTGAGTGTCTAATGAAATTTTTTATTTCCAATTTTACCCTACTGAAAACTGAAATTTACAACCCATTTCATTTCAGAAGCTCTCTTCCACTCGTATCTCTCCTCACTTCTCTGCGAAAATTTTTTCTTTGTTCCTCTCCTCTCCTCGCTGTTCAAAGCAGGTTCCCCAGCTCCGTTCACCGGCCTCTCTCTCCGTTCGCCGGTTGATCTCTCCGTTGGTGGTTCGGAGCTTGTTTGGTTTCTCCTCCGCCCGATTGATCTTTCCGTTGCCGGTCTCCCTTCTCCTCCTCCGACTGCCCGTCTCTCGTCATCAGATCAAGAGGTAAGCCTCTCTAACCGCGCGATTTTTAGTTTGAACATGTGGATTTTTGTGTCTGATTTTTAGTTTGAATATTTTGGGTTTTAGGTTTTTGATTTTTGCAAAAAAACAGTTGAGCAATGTTTGTGGGTTTTAAGTGTTTTTTTTTTTTTTTTTTTATCTTTAAAGCATCTTTCCAATGCTTTCGTGTTGATGATTTGATCTCCCTTTATGGTTTGGATTTATGATTATTTGTTTATGGTTTGAAACTTTGATATGTGTTTGGAGTCTTTGGACCGAAGGTTTAATCCGTGTTTAGGAAGGTTTAATCTTTTCTTGTGTGTTCTGCCAACAAGCTTAAATAAAGGCCCCACGAGCAAATCTGTTAGCTATGAAGTAGAAGCTTAAACGGATGGAATGTCAAAACAAAAGTTCCTTATACTAATGAAGTAGAAGATAAATAACTAGATCCTTTAAAAAAAAAAAAGAAAAAAAAGAGATAACTAGACATCAAAAGAAGCAAACCTGTTAGCTATGTCCTTCTTCAACAGCAAAACATCAAGAAGGGAGCTAAGAAAAGAGATTGCATTTTCTCCTAAAAGAATTCCATAGATTGGACCGAAGCTTGTTGGCATCTATGTGGTTGTTTGTTTTATTTATATAGTTGTGATGAAAGAATATCACTAATGGAGGTTAGACTTTAGACTGAATAACTAGTCCTTGAACTGAAAATACCTTTTTTTTTTTTTCCCTCCCCTTCATTCAGAAAGGAAAATTGATCATAGGAATTTTCACTACAAGTCTTAAAGTCTAAACAATAAAACTTCATAGTGGTTCTTTGAAGTTTATTCATATACTTTTCAAAACACTTGCCAAACTATTGATTAAGGCATTGAGAGGAGGGATTTTTAAACAATATGGTGTCAAAATTAGAGGTCATCTTCCTTCGAATTGAATGACTAGAGCACAGTGCTAAAGCAACAAGGAAGACCAAAGTACACCAAAATCCTAAGTAAACCTCTCAAGATTAATAAAATAAAATCAGAAAAATCCAACTTACAACAGAAAATTCAGAAAAATGTGTGTCAATTAGCTGCAAATGATTCCACAATTAAAAGAAGAAACAAAAAAAAGTTGACCAAAACTTGCATGATTAGAGAAAACAAGATAGAAAATTTCCTGCAATATTCCTGGTTTGGTTTTTGAGGAACAAGCATTTCAGAGAGATGAACACCCCACTTGTTGGCTTCTTTCTTGAACCAATCAAGTTCATCATTCAAAGCAGCCATGCCTCTCAATATCACTGCTATCATCAGACTCATTCCAAGCCTTCACTATCAAACTCCCCACAAATAGAACAAGCGCCCTCACAAATATGCAATCCTGTCCCTGCATTTTTTCCATTTTTCCAATTCCCACCTCAATTTCATTGATAATATGATCATAACAAAACAACAATATTGCTTTTCCTAAAACGATGGCATATATAATAATGAAAAATACAAAAGAAATTCCTAAAACGGAATAATTATAACAGACAACAACAAGCAAACGACAATAATCTCAAAAAGACAAACTAGAAAGTGACAATTTTTAGGTTCTTTTTCATAAAACGATGATCTTGATGTTTCAATCAAATACATTAGTTCTTATGCCAATTTTTAGGTGAAACATATAGGACTAGAAGCTATGCTTTGTTTGGCTATTGATTGAGTGTTCGAATTGGAAATAAGGTCAGTATTACCCTTATTAATATTTTTGTAAATTAAAGCATGAAGCCTCACATTGTTTGAGACTTTCAGTTATCAATTCTCAAATGGAGGGTAGTATACCACAAGGTAAAGCAATATGGGATCCCGAGACTGTGGATCTGTTTTGTGATTTGTGTATTAGGATGCATGATAAGCGTAATCGACATTTTCAAGAAATCGAGGATAATCTAGACGTTTTCGCTTATGAAGAGCATCAACTGGAGGACAATGTAGAAGAAGATGAAGCTTCACTATCACAAGAAATGGTTGAAGTATGAGATCAAATTGCAATAAGTTTAATGAACACGACTTAAATCTTTTAATGACTCTGTCAGTTTTTTGAACATGAAATGTACTTTTTTGTTCAACAAATTGATTACT
This sequence comes from Morus notabilis, assembly GCF_000414095.1. Lineage (NCBI taxonomy): Eukaryota > Viridiplantae > Streptophyta > Magnoliopsida > Rosales > Moraceae > Morus > Morus notabilis. Next base: position 733,638 of record NW_010359622.1, read on the forward strand.
CACTAATACTCCTTTTAGTTGTAACTATATTATGAATGAAGAAATGAAAAAATGGCTCGGGAGGCTCTGGATCGGTTGGTGAGCTCTTCTTAGTCAGTCACGTACAATTTCTGAACTTTTTTTTTTTTTTTTTGAGGTTTTTGCTTGTTGTAGAGTTTATAGAAGTTGATTATCGACTTCTTTTTGTAGTGAATGTGGTAATGGTGATGATAATAATGTTGTAATATTTCAAGGAATGGAATTTCTTTACTAGTTAATATGCTGAGAATCAAATTCTAATGTTTATATGGTAAAACTAATTTTTTGCAATAGGCATGACAAGAACAATCTAACAGGTAAGCATGGCAACCAAAATGGCAAATGTTGAAAAAGCAGAAGAGCTCCTAGAAAAGCTTTGCAGTGCGTCTTGGGATGCTGCAGTTCAAGGTGGGGTATTCAATATTTATGAACATGACATATAAATAGTGCAAGTTTATTGAATAATTTTGAAAATATAATCTTTATAGTAATTCATCTTCTGTTGAATAATTCTGTAAATTATTCAACAATTATTGTTTTTTGTGTTTTTCTGTGGTATTCAACTAGTTTCATTTCCAATCCTCTTAGAATTCTGTTTGTTTTGAGCAACTCATGTAAATCAAACCAGACTTCAAAGCGTTTTCTCTTTTCACAGTTTGAGGCCATTTTTTACAAGCATACGCAGAATAATGTACTGAGCGTGTCTGCAGAATTTCAGATAGTTTTGACGTCGTTTCCTATTTTATTTGATTTTTTAAAGACGAAAAATAGAAAAAATCATAAAAACGGAATACTCATCAAAACATGATACCGCATGTCGCATAATTTCTTAAAAATCATGCATTGATTTTAGGACGTAAAAGATGTAGAAATAGTGAATTCGTTTTGACCTATCCTTGCCACTCAGTGCCCCACTGTGCTAGCGGGAGATTTTTTGATGAATATTCTATTTTTTATAATTTTCTTTATTTTTCATCTGTAAAAAATATAATAAAATTAAAACAAAGTCAAAAAATGGCCTAAAAAATAAACCACCGTCGGTTTATGGCTCCAGAAACAAAATTATGTAGAAATGATTCCAGCCTTTTTCGTTAAGTTGCCCAATTTACCAACAACAATTATTAAACAACGTTGTTTAAAATAAACCACCATCGGTTTATGGCTCCAGAAACAAAATTATGTAGAAATGAATCCAGCCTTTTTAGTTAAGCTGCCCAATTTATCAACAACAATTACTAAACGATGTCGTTTAAAATAAACCACCATCGGTTTATGGCTCCAGAAACAAAATTATGTAGAAATGAATTCAGCCTTTTTGGTTAAGCTGCCCAATTTACCAACAGCAATTACTAAACGACGTCGTTTAAAATAATTATTTGGATTGCCAAAACAACCTTTAAAAATTAACAGCCCTCAACACGGTGTTCACTATAACACAGTATATACGTCAGGGCATGTTGGGGATTTTCTTTGAAAATTAAGCAATGTAATTCTACAAAATTTGATTTGTTATAAAGCCTTAGTTGTGATGGGGACTGTATTCATATTTCAGCCTTGTTCATTTATTGTTATAAAAAAATACATGTTTCTATAATTAATATACATTGTCGCTTACGTTCATTAATATGAAATACAACAAATTAGTCAATATACATATTTTTATGCTATATATTCGCTTAATTACTATAAAATATACATATTTCGAGGATTAATATACATTGTCGTTTCTTATAACTTAATATATACATCTTTACATATAAATATATACACGAATCACATATAAATATACACACTTCAGTAAAAATGTACAAATGCCGTTCTGGTGAGGCATTTTCTAAGTGTCTGACTAGAGACTTTGCCTAAATAAATATTTCTAAATACCAAAAATAATTAATATATTTTAGTTCCATTTCATGTATATTTTAGTCATTTTACATACCAAAAGCAATTCAACATTAAAATTTACCAAACGCTATTATACTGATTTTAAAACCAGCATAGCTACTATAATTACAGTTTATTAAACACTCAGCTGCTTCTCGTAACAGCAGCTGCTTCTTCCTTCAGCACAGTTAAAAGTAATTTTTTTAAAATTCACGGCAATACCAAACCCACCCTTAATTTAGGCGAGAGGAGGCCAATCTGCTCTGGGTGGCGGAGGAAGGCGACAATCTAAGGGAGAACCAGTTTGGTTGGTTGATGCGAATCTGGACTGGGCGGCAGAGGTTAACGATGATTTAGGCACATATAGTCTAGGCTGCATCAGAGATCTGATCGGTAGAAAGGTATGACACCGGTGAAGGTTGTCGTCAATGTGGTTATGGTTTGAAGATCAGATTTGCTCTTTTTTTTTTTGTCCGTTTGGATTATGGGGTTGGTTTGTTGTAGAGAGAAACTGAGAAGTGTTTGGTGTTTTGTTTTTAAGGAGCACGGTTTATTTTATTATTTTTTTTAGTTTTTGGTTTTAAAACGAAAAACTGGCGAGTACCTCTACTCTTCTCTCTTGGCGCCAGAATCACCAGCTTCTCCAACATCATTCTCGCCGTCATCGGCGTCAATAAATCTAAACACATCAGAGGTTCTACCGCATCATAGCATCACATCATACAAACTTTTTTATCTTCGCTTCAAATTCTGAATAATTTAATTTCAGAATAGAACACATAAAGCCCAAAATGGGTTCAGCCTCAAGAATAGAACCACCAGGCACCAACCAAAAGCATTAATTCTAAATCAACAAACCAGTAGAATAACCTAATGTCAAGTCAGTACTAAACCATTCACATGAAAAGTTCCCAAATCATCATAACCAACCAAGTTGATTTCACGTGACGGCAAAACAAACCCAAGAAAGCGTTCAAAGAAAACGAAACCCACAACACATTAAAAAAAAAAAAATGATTCCCAAATTATTACCCACAACAACATTGATTTCACATGAAAACAAATCAAACCGAGTAAAGAGTTCAAAGAAAATGGCGACTTTCGGGAGACCGGAGAGCTTAGAGCTTCGTCGATGCGGGAGCTTGGGACGAGAGAACCCAAATCTATCAAAATCTCTTGAAGAAAGAGAGAAGCACATATAGCAATGGGTTGATATCGCGCATCGTTCATTTCACTCATTCGAGTTTTCAATTTCAATTTTACTATAGTTAAATGTTCTTAAATGTCCCGTTTATTTTACCGATTCGAGTTTTGTTATAGTAAAAAGCTCTCAGAAACAGTCACATCTGACTTTTTTGTTACAGTAAAAAGCTCTCACATAAAGTTACATCTCAACTCAAATTAACGAGCTAAACGGGCTCAAAAAGTCACAACAAACTTTTTCTACTACAGTAAAAAACTCACATAAAATCATATATCAACTCAAATTGAAAACTCGAATCAATAAACTAAACGAGTCCATAATATTTTTTTCTTCTTTATTAAAGTCTCGTTACAATTTCTAGTTCATGATTCTGATGTACAAACTATTCTTAAAATTTTCATTTATCAAAAACATAAATATAAGGTTTCGTTTGGTATGAGAGTTCAAATCAGGGTGGTTCTAATTTTAATTTTGGAACTAGAGCCACGATTCATGATTTTAGGTCCAAATCATAGTTCTGAAATCAGAACCAGAATCAGGGGTTTAAACCACTCAAAACTGAGGGAGGGATGGTTTTAGAATCATGAGTGATTCATGGTTTAAAACATCACATCAGGATTCAAACCTTGAATCAGAACTATCTAAACTAAACACTAATTCTAAATAAGTCAAATCAGAACCACTTTTTACTCTTTATAAACAAACATTGATTTTGAATCAGAATCATGATTCCAGGTTCAGAATCCTTATATAAAACAATACCTAAGTTTAACCCCCAAACTCGTTTCTGGCATCTTCAAGAATGCTATTAGCCTATTAGTTTTATGAAATTACACTAATGTTACATGACACATCAACATAAATTGACGTCAAAGCATGGAAGGAGCATTTGTGCTAGCGGTTTAAATTTTGAGAGGTGAATAGACCACTTTTTGAAGTTTAGAGAGCAAGATAAAAGAGAGACCAGATAAAAATAAAATTTATACTTCATTTTAAGTTTTTTCTTTAATTTTTAAATGTTTAAAAATATTGTTATCACAGAATATTTTTAAAGTTTACGCTATGAAAGTTTTTTTACGATAATATTGTGTGTTTTTTCCCTCAAAAGAAAATGTTTGACACCGGCACCAATAACATGTTAGACAATGAATACCCGATTTATCTATTTGATAAAACTAAACTGCAAAAAAATAAATAAAATCTACTTTTTCAATTTTATTCACGGAAGTCTTTCAAGGCAAGAAAAATAGGTAGCGCTCTGTAATGTATCAATTTCCAGCTGAAAGAATAGATTTCCAATAATTTTTTCCCCCTTTTTTTTCCAATATTAGATTGAAGCGAATTATTTTGGTTGGCCAAATTCAGTGGATACGAGAAAAGGAAATCCAAATCTAGTAATAAAAAGAAAAAAAATATATTGGTAAATAGTGGACAGCCAAACTGCCAAACCAACATGCAAAGAAATCTTCAACGTCCCAAGAATTAGAAACATGTCTACTAGAGTACTAGAAACATATATGCCCAAGTGTAACTCATATTAAAAGTAAAAACCTTGAGAAAATCACTTAGCAAAACATAGAAACATAAAAGCAGAGAAAAAGTAAATCATTCTTGCTGCTTCTTTTGGGCCTCACCAACACCTTCCACAGGAGGCAGTCTCTGCACAATAAGTGAAGCAAGACTTAGCGAAATAAGGCCGATTTCTATCAGACATTTTATCAAACAGGTAAAAGGCAGCCTAGTAATGCTTGCTCACATTTGACAGTAATCAGACAGAGATGATTGTGTTTATGTACTATGTGAGATCAAATGAGGAAGGCAACATTATTACTTATTGAAGTGTTGAGTTTACGAAGAGAGGGGATTAAAACTTACAAGATCGGGTTTGTAGATGTTGTGGACAACGGAGGCGCCGGCGAGAAGAGAAACAATAACGACGACACACGACCACGCCAGCGACGGAGTGCCCGTCGGCTGCCTCCCTCCGCCGAATTTCTGATTCATCTCTGCACCAACGAAGCTGCAAAAACACAATGAAGTAAGCGAAGCCAAAGCCAAAGTATTTTCTCAACTGCACTTTTAGGGCCGTTTAGTTAATTGGTCTGAGTTGAGAGTGAGAATTTTTTATTATAATAAAATAAATTAAATATAATTTTTTGAGAATTTTTTATTATAATAAAATTTAAATTAGTGAAATAAATTAGGTCTTAAATTTAAATTGTTTCCGACGGTTTGTAACCAAATCCTATTTCTTAGGTGTAAAAAAAAGAGGAGAATAATGTCGTTTCTTTGGTCAGCAGAAAAAAAGAATGTCGTTTTTTTGGATGGGGTATTTCAAACAAGCCATATAGTGTGTTGGACTTTAATTTTAGTGAAAATTTTAAGTTTTTTATCCGTTAAATTTATATAAAATCACGTAAAAATAAAAAAGTCAAAAAATTTGTATATTCAATAATTAGAAAAATTTAACCACCGATAAGAGAGGTATATAAGAGAATCTCCTTAAATCTTATTAGTAAACAACATCCTTGTATTATTCAATGGTAAAAAGGCCACCTATATATGCAAACAATGATTATATTATCAGGGGGGAAAATTATTTCTAAGATTCAGTTATATGCACACTCATAAATACATGTACATGTATAGGACGGAGCTAGAAAAATAAATTAGGGGACGGGCAGACAAATATAAAATTTTAAAATTTATTTCACATGTAAAATTAAAAGGAAAAGTATTCAAATGGATAATTGTCGACCTTGGACCATAGGTGGCACTACCCCTTTAGACATATGCATATATGGGTATCAAGTCACTACTACTTTGGTGACACGTTGCATCTATTTGCTCCTTGTAACTCCTATCTTTGTGTAAAATGTAGATTATCACATAATCAAAATTATACATACATGTTTAGAAGAGTGTGTTGGAAAAAATGGCCTAATGTTTAGAAGAGTGTGTTGGAAAAAATTATACATACACGAATCACGGACCCGGCGGGTTTGGGGCCTAATGTGTGCGGACACGAATGTTGGACCAAAAAACCCGCTCTGTGCGAGCTTACTTTTGCGATTTTATTTTTGCTCTAGCCAAGACCTTCCAGCTTCCGTTTGGCATAAACAATGATGGTTAAAGACCATAATGAGATCTTAATGGTGATCAATAGAGGCAAAACCGAATCAAGCTGTCATGGCTTCGGTTTTCCATCATCAAAAGCTGAATTACTAGCCAGAATGTGGCCAGATTCACCATGGGAAATCAAAAAACGTTTTGGCTGTTTTTAATCACCATTATTCGGGGAATAATTTTGGGTTATTACACCATAATGTCCTGGTGTAACACCCAGATTTTGGAGCCTATATAAAGGCCAAAACTCCACATGATAGGTACACACTTCCTCACAATTCTCTTCTCCGTTTTGGGTCTCTCTCTCTCTTGGTTTGTTCCGGATTTCCTTGAGAAGTTCTTGTAGTTCGGTTTTGGTGATAGAGGAAAGATCAAGTTCTAGTTCGCCGGACGGTTCCGAAAGTGCATCGAGCTGCCGTCGTTGTCGTTGTATCCTGGGAGACGGACGTCCAACGTAACCTCAAGCACACGCCGGAGGGGACGAATCTGTTTTAAGGACAACGTGGTTCACGTGCCTCGACATTCATACAATTCCGTTTTCAGAATTCCATAGAAAGGTTGATTTCGGGTTGTAATAATTTTTATTATTTTGTTATTCCTTTATTTTCTTGTTCTTCTTTGTATTTTCTATTATATTGTCTAACAGAGTGAAATTGAAATATATCAATTATAAATATCTTTCAAACCGTCTCCCTTTTTTAAACTAATATTAATGGAATGGATCGATCCAGAACAACACCTTTTGCTATTTGTCTCCCCGTCATTAAATTGTGTACATATATATTAATAAATAACGACTCAGGAGGAAATTACAGATATCGTTATAAATATATAAATATAATAATTTTGAAGGTGATAAATGGTTACATGGAAACCTACTCATTTGTTAGCCAACATCAGCCTTACAAATCCTTTAAGCATTACATTTTTCGTTGCCGAAACGAGATCAGGATTACAGAAAAGAGAATTAATTGAAAAAATTATCCTAACGTAGGACTAGCATGAAACAAAATAATTATTATGAGTTCGGTAACATTAGCCTCGAGACCCGAGATGAATTAACAAAGAACTGTCAAAAGATTGAAAAGGTTCACAAGCTGACAGATCAAAGGGGATAGGAACAAGTTCAAGTCCTTTTCACCACAAAAACATGGAAAATACTCCAGGATTAATGTTTGCATAGATTTAAAATCCCATGTAACTTCTCCTGTAATTTCATATCAAAATAAGCAAAACAAGGCTAATTCACTTTAAAAATAATTCTAATTTAAATTTTTGCATTTGTTTTGACCTTGGGGGTTGGAAGGACTACTTTCATTCAGAGTATATGAAAAATATCAACAAACTTGAGATTTATACTCTCTTTTCACTTCACTAGAGTTTCTAATAACTAAATAAAGAAATTTAGTGTATACTTAGTTTAAAAAATGAATTTATATAAATGTTTAAATAGATTTGGAATCCGATGAGTGGGGTGTACAATAATTATGATTATATGAAAATAACAACAAACTGGATATTTATACCATATTTTAACTTTTTCTGTGTTTCTTGGAACAAAATAAGTAAAAAATAAAAAATAAAAAATTGTTTGACTTAAAAAATACTAATATAAAATTTTAAGTATCAATATGTTTTCACGCTGGAGGATGAGGAGGAGGTTTCTGATTAAGAGTATATTAAAATATTATCAAACTCGAGATTTATATCCTCTTTTTGTTGGTTTTCTAAACGTTTTTTTTAGTGCGGAAGCGTAGTAATGTTGATAATGTATAATAAAAATTTTCATAAAATTTTAGAATACTCTATAGATTATATAATTTATACAATAATAAATTAATCATGTTAATTTATAAAGATAGATACCTAGCGAACAATTAGGCGGATAACTTGAGGTCTTTGACCACGAACAGTCTAAGCTGCAAGCTTTCTCAGAAAACCCGTATCTTTCTCATCTAGTCCTTGAAATCTGTAAGACTTGGAGTGTGGGCTCTAATATAGAACTATCAGATTTGATCACTCGCTAATTTGTGTTACTTCACTATCAACACGTGTATGTGAAGAAACTGAAAATTGGATGAACTTTTCTTTTCTTTTTTCACTCTTAAAATTTTGTCACCTATGAATTTTTAGAGCTAAAAATTCTTTCCTCTAATTTTCTATTGTTCATATTTATAGAATACAAGGAAAACCTCTTTATTTTAACTTGAAGACAAAGTAATAAAAAAATTAGTTATTAATATATTTTAATCTCATTAAAATACAATTTCTTATTTAATTTTGGAAACGAATTTCTCCTTCCTTTTTACTCCATGGCCGGCGACACCACAGGGAAACCAACCTGTGGTTGGCGCAAATCTGCAGCAAGAGAGAGAAAATTCTTCATTTATCCAGTTTATAATTTTAGCTCAAATTCAAATCTAAATAAAGTCATACTTCACTTTCCTTTTCAAATTGATTGGAAAACTTGTCAAATAAGTAAACCGAATATCTTGGAGAGCAAGTAACTGAATCCTAGTGGGATTCTACTTAGATCACATGCCCCCTGCACCTCTATGTGCCTGGGCGTGTGACCTCATGTGGTCCTACCATAGTGTGTTCTAAAATTAATTTAATTAAATAGTCACATTATTTATTTTGAGTGATATTAAATTCTGATAATTCATCTTATCTTACAAATATTACAAGAATGACGTAAGGACTCATGGACCTATAATTCTGAGCTTTAATAAAATTAATAATTAATAAAACTTTTAAATTAATTAATTAATTCTATTAATTCTAAAATTTACTCTACTAAAAACTTAGAATTGCACTCTCAAAATTATAGACATAATTTACTTCTAAGAACTTGAAGTGGCCATTCGATATAGTCACTACATATAGATCAATCATCCATAAATAATTCATAATTAGAATCATGTAAAATCTATTCACCTTTCTAATTACATCTTTATCCATGAGTACCATTGATTATCTAATGATTAGTATATTCATAAAACACATTCATGAATAAGAGCTTGTTACGTATTCAAGTACCGAATCAACCCTCAGGGAAATTATTTTTCTGCTTTATCAAAGAAGAAAGAATGGATTTCATCTTGTATATTAGCATTCTCGGCTATCCATTTCATCATGTTTCTAGGGTACAAGGAATAGAATTTAGGATCTCAAAATTCGTACTGAGTAAATAAAAGAATATGAGTCCATAAACAGGAGTCTACTAATAACTCGGGATTAAGATCATTCCATATATGATCATCAGTAAACTCAAATTTGATTTTTTATAGTTAACGGAAATTATTCAAAAATCAAATTGTATATGTGTCCCACTTCTACATAATCTTATTATGCATAATACACTAATTTAATATCCTGATATATTAATGACGCGGATAATACCATTTCCTTCTTAATGGGAATGACCTGTATTAGTAATATTTTAATTAAAGATTTTATAACTTTATTTAAACTCATGACGAGCATTATTTCGATTATTATCCATAAATATTATTATCTCATATATAATACTTATATACAATATTTAAGGTCACATAAATGATCTCAGAATTTTCAATAATATTCATAAAATATTCAATAATACATGCACATAAATGATAAATAAACTATTTTATTAATTAAATAATAAATATTCTTATTACATTTCATACTTTAAGACACAATTCCTAACCCTTTTCACTTCAATACAGTTTCCAATAACTAAATAAAGCAATTTAGCGTATGTTTAGTTCAAAATGCATTTATATAAATGTTAAATAGATTTGGAATCGAGGGATGTACAATAATTATGATTATGGGCAAATAACAACAAATCGTACGTTTATACCCTATTTTAACTTTTCTTGTGTTTCTTTGAGCAAAATTGGCAACAACAAAAAAAGCGCACATAGCGAGTTTAAAAATATAAGGCTCCGTTTATTTTATCGATTTGAGTTTAAAATTTGAGTTTTGTTATACTAAAAAATTCTTAAAAATAGTTATATTTAATTTTTTTATTAAAGTAAAAAATTCTTACATAAAATCACATCTCAATTTAAATTAAAAACTTAAATTAACGAACTAAAAATACCATAAATTTTTAAGTATGTTTTGACGTGGGAGGTCAGGGAAAGTACTTTGACTAAGAGTACTTTATACTCTCTTTTTCCTTTACTATTGTTTCTCATAACAAAATAAAGAAATTTAACATATTATAAATATACTAAAGAGAAGGGGTGGGCTATTGTTCATTCAGACTATGTTTATTGTAGTTTGTACAGTGTTAGGACATTTTTGTCCTTTTTCCGCGCCTCTTCTATTTCTGCGTAGGGTCTTTTACGTCTTTTTCTTCCATTTGTTTCTGGTTGGGGTTCAATGTGTAAAGCCTCAGCTTCTCCTTTTCTTTCATCGCTTTGTGCTCTGCGCTTCCTTTATTTTGTTGTTGTTTTCCCCCCCTCTCTTGCTTCTAAGCCGCTTCTTTTGCTCTGTTTCGTTAGAAATTTTTTAAGACGTGTTTGTAATTTATTTTAAAATAATTTTATTTTTTTGTATGAAAATAAAAATGAAAGAATTTTTAATTTCAGACAGAAATTATTTTTAAAAATACGTTTAGTAATTTTATTAAAAGATTATTTTTAGTATAAAAAAACTTATTAATGTCTCTCTTTCTGTTTGAGAAGAGAAAATAAAAATAAAAAATAAAAAATAATAAAAAATTATTTTTTATTTATTTTTTATTTTATACTAAATTAAAAAATTATTTTTATTTTTAATTTTTATCTTTAAAAACATCGTTTTGAAATTTTTTTTATTTTTTTTATCACAAAACGTGAAAAATAAAAACAAGAACAATTCTAAACACTACATTAGATTTCTCTCTTCACGTTTTCGATCTCCTTTGGGGCTTATTCTGAGCCGCTTCTTTTGCTTTCTTTTGTTGGATTTGATCTCCTTTGGGGCTTATTCTGAGCCGCTTCTTTTGCTTTCTTTTGTTGGATTTGATCTCCTTTGGGGCTTATTCTGAGCCGCTTCTTTTGCTTTCTTTTGTTGAAAATTTTGGATTTCTCCTTGTATGTTCTGAATCTTTTGGCTCTTTTTGAGTGATTTGGGCGGAAATTTTAGGAATTTATTTCTTATTCCTCTTCATCCCTTCCACCGGTTCGATTTGTGATTTTTTTTTTATGTTTCCCCTGTTTTTCTTTTTTTTTTTTGCCTTTTTTTTTTTTGTCGATGGGTCCTTCATTCCTTTTTCGTTGCTGCTGTGATAGCTTGGTTTACCGTTTTGCTTTGGGCATTTTGTTAGTGCTTTTAGTTTCTTTTTCCCTCTTCTTCTTCGCAGCTTTGTTTTGTTGCGTCTTTCCATAAATTTTATGCAATTTCGTGTTGAGTACTGCATTTGGTTTTCTTATAATTTTTTTCACATGCTTTATCTCTCTTGATTTGATAGATTCTTTTTTGCAGGGATTTAATCTTCATGGCTTTGTTATTTCTTTCGCTGGTTGCATGATGTGTATGGGTAAATTTTGATTTTCTCTCTCGCATGCCAAGTATCGGTAAATTTTAATTTTTCTACTTTTCATTTATCGACTTGCTAAGCTGTGGTCTCTACGTTGCTGATTTTTTTTTTTCCACTATGAAGATTTTTACAAGTTTTGTTGCAGAAGAATTAAATGAATCGATGACTGCTTTCTTTTTTTTTTTTTTTTTTTTTTTTTTTTTCTATTATCTAAAACGGATTTCCATAATTTATCACTTAATTAAGAAATTTTCTTATTTTTTTTGGCCTCCCTTTCTCTGAGATCATTATTTTTTAAATTATGTTTCTTTTCTTTCCTTTTTTGTCGGTTCTCTTGTTCTCTTATTGTATATACTAATTAAAATTTATCATTTAATTAAGGAATTTTCACTTCTTTATTTTTGTAAACCGACATGTGGTTATTACGTGTTATGTGATTAGAGGTTGTTTACTATTCATCTCAACTTTTTTATTCTTTATTTATTGCTGATGATACTCTATACGAATTTGTCATCTGTATTTCTCACCCTTTTCTCTTGCTCTTCACGTTTTTCTTCTTCTATCTCACCTTGTGATCATTTACCGCTTGAGTCCATTCTCAACCATTTAGTGCTCTGCTTTTATACTCTCTCTATTTTTGACCACCTATGTTCACCTGTAATTGGTTGGTATCTCACGCTTACAACAGTATTACAGTGCTCCAGATATTCTTAATAACTTCCATTAATACTTTTTAAGTGGGTATTTGGTACATAGTAATCAGTAAGAATCATATTCTTGAGAAAGTGATGAAGGGTATATGATTCTCATGAATAATACATTATTGTGTTTGGTTTCAGACAGAAAATTTTCTTAAATTCTCATGAATATTACATTACCGTATTTGGTTGTACATGAAAATATTATGAATTAAAAAGAAAACATATTTTTTTAAATGAATTACAATTAGCATTAATGTTTTAAAAAGTATAAAATATTTTTTAAATATTTAATCCATGACATTAGCACTAATATTTTAAAAAGTATAAAAAACAACACAACAAGTAGTCCATAAAATTATCAAATAATAGGGGTCTCAATATGTTAGCTAAAATCCTCTATACTCAAAAATTCTTACGAAAGTTCTAAACATGAGAACATATTCTCGAATAAGGTTCCAAATCTGTAATTAAAAGTTATAAATCTATGACAACATATAAAAGTTCCAAAGATGTCATCAAAAAGATGTAAATATTGGACTATATACTCAAGTTTATAAATATAGCATCAAAAGTTTTAACTTAACTCATTCCAAAAGAGATAGAAGAAAATTTAACTTAAATTCATCATCCAACGTGAAGAAATAGTTGGTGTAGTCATAGTTTTGGACAAGAAGCTGGTGGAATTTTCTGGAATTGGCTCTGCCCTTTTTAGCAATACTTCATGGAGGCGTAACACCGCTTTTAAGACAATATTGAATTGTCTACTTATTGTTTCACCCAAGCGTACAAATTGGCGTTTCATAATCCAATTTTTTTTTATCATGAGCTAATATATGTGGGAATATAGCTACCAATTCTTCAACATACATATTTTTTGTTCCCCTCAAATTGCCAATGGTTCTAACATACTACATAGGATAGCAAATGTTCTCCTATCCATATGAGTGCTTTCAAGACATGCTAAGTCACTCTCATGTATCAATCGATGGTAATTTAATTGACGTATATGATGTTGGTAATAAAAACTCTCAGCCCATCTATTTCTATGCAAACGTCTCTTACTAATAATTACAAATATCATAAGAATGAACAAAAATGTCATTTCATTTAACATCTCCATATATTGAACCAAAATAGCCACAATTCTTTTTTTTTTTTGGTTCCAATGGAAAAAGATCCATATCTACTCATTGATGAGAAAAAAAGAAATAAGCCTGATTACAAAGTTCAATTCATCCAAGAAGAAGAGAAACTGCTAAATATACAATATATTTCGGAAGTAAAAGTAGGCTATTTGAAACTAACAAATTATCATCTAAAAAGCAGTGAGGCAACATAAGTGGAAGCATTTTAAGTAAGAGTTCTAAAATTTGAAGACTTGACAAATGCTTTCCCAAAGAAAGAAAGAAGGAAATTTGTCAGATTCAATAAGTACTCAGTCTAGACAGCATGTACTAAAACTAAGCTCCATTAGATAATTGTAATACTCGTTATGGATTATAGAAATAAAATAACAACCAAAAAACTGCACAACCAAAAAACTTTTGAATCACAGGGCCTTCAGAGGTAATAAACATGATGCCCTTTTTACTGCTTACTCGTGTATTTCAGACGATGATAAAGGAATAAGTAGCAATATTTACCAAGTTGTTACTTAAAATAGTAGGATGAAAGTGAACAAATGATATAACGTGTAATATTCATACGCATTGAAACTAAATTCATGTATATGTGTACCAAGGGGTGTCTCCCCTCAGAAAAAAAAAAACATGGGTTGCTATAAATTGCTGCCTGGTGCATCTGTTTCCACACATTAAGTTTCTGCCTGCTGATTTTTATGTATTAATTAATTCTTTCTAAGACATGGCCTTTGAAACAAATTGGAGCCTCAAATGAGAAGCCCCTGCTCTAATGCTATTATGCGGCTGGTAGTCAGTGGGGATAAAAAAAACCAGGCTGATACAGATTCAACAAGAAGAAAAGAAAAATAACATCACAGATTGGAAAGCGATATGAAATTGAAGTCCAAATAAAAAAAAAAAATAACACAAATTATGAAAGAAAAAATTTTCACAAAAAAAGGAGAAAAAAAGAATCAAACTCTGGTGGTGGCGGCAGCGGAAAGTCCGAAAACGACGTGGTGGATTGGAAGGCGGCGGCGGCGTGGTCGACGGAAGAGCGGGGCTGGGGCT
>NW_010359622.1:748308-751983 GCF_000414095.1 Morus notabilis
GGTCTAGACAAGAGAGAGAAAGATGGGTATGGTATTGTAACATCCGGTTAAATTAATTACAATTAATTAATCAAATTCAGTAATTAGTGTTAATTAATATGAGATTAGTGAAAGATTATCAGTTATAATTATCATGTAAATGACCATTTCCTTTTAAAAATGATTCTTTTAAAATTGACGTTGTTGTTCCTCGAACAATTTTAAGTGTCGATAGTCAATTTTTCAAAATAAGAATAATGGGTCATTCCATACTCTATTTAAATTAGGCTTAAAGTGTAATTATCAAATTTGTACAGAAAGCCCAAGCCTATTTTCATTTTTTTTTTCTTCCTTTTTTCTCTCTTTTTTCTCTCCTCTCACCTCCCACGTACTCTCTCTCTTTCCACGCCGGCCACCTACCACCGATGAGATGCCGGTGTCGTTTTACGACACCGCCCACACCATTGAAAAGCTCTCGACGAGCTGGACTCGTTGACATGCCGCACGACC
The DNA here is from genome assembly GCF_000414095.1 of Morus notabilis. Taxonomy (NCBI): domain Eukaryota; kingdom Viridiplantae; phylum Streptophyta; class Magnoliopsida; order Rosales; family Moraceae; genus Morus; species Morus notabilis. Next base: position 748,798 of record NW_010359622.1, read on the forward strand.
TCCATCTCCGCCGGAAACAGCCGCAATCACCGGCGAAATGTCCGAAAACTACCGAAACTTCTCGCCGTCGTAACTTTGTCGTCCGACCTCCGATCGGAGTGATTCCGGTCCCTATGGACTCAGCTCGAAGAGACGAAGAAAACCCATCCTTTTTCACAGCTCGATTCTGGCCGGAGCACCACCGTACATGGTGGTCAGAGTTCTTGCCACCGCCGCCGCCATTCACTTCCTTCCCGGCCACCGTTTTCAACACCGCCAGTGTCAATGGACTCAGAATAGAACACTGAGAAAAACCCCAATGACAATTTCATGGTTCCGCCACCGTTTGCCAGAAAACGGAGCTGTCATCACCGTTCGAGTAGATAAAGGGTGGTTTCGATGATCCAACTGTTAGGATCATCACGATTTTAGTGTCTAAATGCTCAGAGGATCACGGGTAATGCAATCCCTCAACCAATTTTGAGATTCCACAGTCAGAGAATTAAGATCAAAGTCGCCGGATTTTGCCGATGTTTTTGGGTTTAATCGGAGCAGATAGAGGCCGAATTGGATTAAATTGACGGCACCATTGAACTTAGAATGTTTGATTTAGGGGGGGTAGGACCCAAGTCCGCCGCAGAAATATGCTCCAGCAACCTCCGCCGCCAGTGGTCGGATTCCGGCATGTCTCAGTTCTTGAGGGTCCCGACGGCCGATAGAAGATCTGAGACCATATCCTGACTCGTTTCGGCGCGCTGAAAGCAATGGTGACCTTCGTTTGCACCAATTCGACTCCGTTTAAAAGTCTACCGAACTATGCACGCAAATCGAGGCAAATCAAGTTGAGGTTCAGAGCCAGCTGTGGAGCTTCAAGAATAGACAATTGGACAACGTGAAGTTATCTGTAGATTAAATTGCTAAGAGGTAGGATATTCTTGTCCACATCCTTGTTAGCCTCACTTTAAATAGTTTTGGCTAATGAAAATATTTTAGAACAAAACATGTTGAAAGAAAATGATTTTAAAGGAACAGCATGAATAATGCTATTGAGTTTCCAATGATTTTTGGAAATGAGATTTTTTAAAGGATCATTTCTTAAAATGTAATATTTTCAGCAATGATAAAACGTATGATGGCCTCAGAGATCGGGATATGGGAATCGTATCCTTGGGGTCAGGTCCCGAAACCCGTACGGACCCACTTCTTGCTCAGTAGTGTTATGGCTCTGCATATTTTCATTATACATATATTTTTCTACTACTACGTGAGTATTTCTTTTATCTAAAAAGGATGATTGGTTCCGGGTGTATGTCTTTGGACCGTGAGTACTTTTATTTATAATGTTTTATAAAATTGTATGATCGGTTCCGGGTGTATGTCTTCGGATCGTGAGTACCTTTATTTACAATATTTTATAAAATTGTATGATCGGTTCCGGGTGTATGTCTTCGGACCGTGAGTACCTTTATTTATAATGTTTTATAAAATTGTATTCTACTGGGCCTTTTGCTCACTTTTACTATTATGTTTTCAATGTTTTAAACCCTCATCCAGAGTTAACGATTTAGATTTACAACGTGACAAATGGATGCTAATAGATTGAAGGCGTGAGATTCGAAGCGGTACGTTTGTTTCGGATTTACAATTTTAATTCTAAGATGTACTGTATTTCTGTATATAAACTGTATTGGTCGACATTGTCCCAGAGTTGTACTATTTTCCTTAGACTTTACGGACTGTTTTAAATATTATTTATGAAATAAAGTTTTCAGAGCAAACTATATTGATATTTATGTATTTATTTTTATGATTTTGTTAAACAACCCAGTTTCATTAAGTTAAATTTTAAATTAAACCACAATAATGACGGTCCCATCTTTGGGGTTGTGACAGGTAAGAGATGGGTGTCACGCCCCTAAACTGGGGTTAGTGACGTGGAGGCTCGTTTAGAAACTTAAACCTGTTTGAGAGAGAGTGATTAGCAAAATAATTTAATTTCTTTCAAATCCAAAACATCCAGGTATTTCCAAACGACTCCCTGCATTCAAGAGAAATTTAATTTCAAGAACGGTGGTGGAATTTCCAACCAAACCAGTCTAAAATCACGTCCCTGGTATCATGTCAGGAATTCCCACAGGTGTTTAGCATACATGAACATAAACAAAAGTAAATATGACATCAACCACAGTCTAGTAATATTTAAGTTTACAATCCATAATCTCTTATACATGCCTTGAAATAAAAGATAAGAGGAAATACAACTCTTCACTTTCCTGAAACAAGTCCACGTCACCGGTAGTAGCTACCTACTCCGCACTACTCCTCGCGTCGCCTGGAGGGGTTTAATACATTTGAAAACAGGAAAATGTGAGCGAAAGGCCTAGTAGGATATAATTTTATAAAGCATTTAAAACAAAGGTACTCACGGTCCGAAGATATACACCCGGAACCGATCATCCCTTTTTTTAAAAAAAAAGGGAAATACTCACATAATAGAATATGTCTGTACAATGAAAGTGTGCAGCTCATCATACCACTAAATAAGAAGCGGTAAAAATGTCTGTCTAATGAAAAGTGCAGAGCCATAATTCCACTAAACAAGAAGTGGATCCGTACGGGTTTCGGGACCTGCCCCCAAGGATGCGATTCCCACATCCCGATCTCTGAGGCCACCATGTGTTGTATCATTCCTTAAATAATTCATTTTAAGAAATGATACTCTTTAAAATCTTATTTCCAAAATCATTAGAAAACCTAATAGCATTCACATGCTATTTCTTTTAAAATTATTTACTTTAAACATGTTTTGTTCTAAAACATTTTCATTGGCCAAAATAATTTAAAATGAGGCTAACAAGGATATGGACAAGAATATCCTACCTCTCGAATGTCAAACCTGGGCTAGCCTTCAGTTCTCCTAGCCTCCGCTTTCCTTAAAGCCTTAATGCTTGACTTCTCCACTAGCTTTATCACAAAAGCAATATCTTAGGAAGTATTTCTCATTCCTAAAACGAATTAAGTTCAATCATGTTTAATTGTTTCCTATTAGTGTGCCTTGACTCAAATCCAATTTTCACAATGATTTTATAATTCAGTTTGGGGGTTCTTTAAAAATTAGAATCCAATTCATAGGTTTGGTTTTCCAATTTAATTTCAGTTTAAAAACAAGTTTCTAAAAAAATTTCGGCAGCATGCCGGCATAAATAG
>NW_010359622.1:752476-753140 GCF_000414095.1 Morus notabilis
AAAAAAAAGAAAAGAAAAAAAAGAAAAAAAAAAGAAAAGAAAAAAAATGGAAAAAAGAGAAAATGTATTAAATTTAAGTGTGTTTTCCAAAAATCTTTGGGGTGAAATTATAAATACTGAAAATAACTTAAAGTCCATTGATTAATTATGAAAATCAAATTAGGCACACTAATAATCCACAGTTTAGCATAATTAAACATGTTTAATTCTAGAGGGCGTTACAATTTTATGTGCATATATTTATGAATATTTTATGAATATCAAATGAAAATTCCGTGATTATTTATGTAACCTTAAACATTGTATATAAGTGTTATATACAAAATCTTCAACGCCATGGTGTTACCACAACACCTTCACTAACGGTATCTCACGTTGACGTAGGCTTTTCATCTTCCGGTCAAGAATCTGTATGGGTGCTTCCTCGTAAGTCGTGTCATACTGGATCGGCACGTTATACCATTGCACAATAGCTTCTGGATCAGGTTGACACTTTCAAAGCATTGAAACATAAAACACATTGTGCACGTGAGACAATTCCGGAGGAAGATCAAGGCAGTAAGCAACGACACCTACTCGTTGTGTGATCTGAAATGGCCTGATGTACCTCGGTGCGAGCTTCCCTTTCACACCAAAACGGGTAACTCCTTTGCGCGGTGAGACT
>NW_010359622.1:753752-756191 GCF_000414095.1 Morus notabilis
GTAATGTGTTCCCATTTCCATCCAGGAACAGGAAGAGGCTGTAGTTCTCCAGCAGGTTTCTGATGTTCAGCCTTGCCTCGAAGACAAGTCGCACATTCTGACACGTATTGGCGAACATCCTTCTTCATACCCCTCCACCAATACTGCCTTTTGAGGTCTTGATACATCTTGGTACTCCCAGGGTGAATAGCGAACCTCGATTTGTGAGCCTCGTGAAGGATTGTCTTCTTTATCTCATCCACTTGAGGAATGGCAAGGCGATTCCTGAAGTAGAGCGTTCCATCTTCCCGAATATTCCATTCGTCCAGTATTTCTCCATTCTGAACTCGAGTCCAAACTCCTTGAAGATGCGAATCCTGCCATTGGTTCTGCTTGACTTGCTGTATTAGAATTGGCGTTGAAACCAAGTTGTACACCATAGCTTGGTTAGAATCCTCATAATACTGAAGATCATAGTCGCCTACAATTGCACTCCGTTTCCAATCTTCTAATGCCAAAGAAGCTAGAATTCCTGGAGTCTTTCTGCTGAGAGCGTCTGCTACTACATTGGCTTTTCCAGGATGATACAGCAAGGTGAAGTGATAATCCTCCAGGTATTCCATCCACCTTCTTTGTCTCAGATTTAAGTCCTTTTGAGTGAACAGATATTTCAAACTCTTATGATCAGAGAAGATCTGAAATTTTACTCCATAGAGGTAGCATCTCCATATCTTGAGAGCAAAAATCACAGCTGCTAACTCTAGATCATGCATGGGGTAGTTCTATTCATGTGGCTTCAGTTGACGAGATGCATAGGTCACAACATGTCCATTTTGCATCAGAACAGACCCAAGTCCTCGTCTTGATGCATCAGAATACACCTTGTACGGCTCATCGCTATTAGGAATCGTCAGAATCGGCGCACTGGTTAGCCTAGTCCTCAGTTCTTGGAATGCATGTTCACAGTCGACATCCCATTCAAACCTGACTTCCTTTTTAGTCAACTACGTCATTGGAGCAGCAATACTGGAAAAATCCTTTACAAATCATCGATAATACCCCACAAGTCCTAGGAAGCTTCAAATTTTGGCAACGTTCTTCGGTCGTTCCCATTGTAGCACCGTTTCAATCTTTGAGGGATCCACTGAAATTCCTTGTCCAGATATAATATGTCCAAGAAACTTGACTTCTGTCAACCAAAAATCACATTTCTCATTCTTTGCATAAAGCTGGTGTTCTCGAAGGGTCTGGAGAACAATCCTCAAATGTTGCTCGTGCACTTCCCAAGTCTTTAAATAAACCAGGATGTCATCAATGAAGACTATCACAAACTGGTCTAAATATGGGCGGAAGACTCGATTCCTCAAATCCATAAAAGCGGCAGGAGCATTCGTCAATCCAAAAGGCATTACTAAGAACTCATAATGCCCATAGCGAGTCCTGAAAGCTGTTTTTGGAATATCATCTTCCTTAATCTTCAACTGATGATACCCGGATCTCAAGTCAATTTTTGAGTAATACTGTGATCCTCCTAGTTGATTGAACAACTCATCGATCCTCGGCAATGGGTACTTGTTCTTCACGGTAACCCTATTCAACTGTCGGTAGTCTATGCACAACCGAAGGGATCCGTCGTGCTTTTTCGCAAACAAGACAGGTGCACCCCACGGGGATGTACTGTTTCTAATGAATCCTTTTTCTGCCAACTCTCCGAGCTGTTTCCTTAGCTCTTTCATCTCTGCAGGCGCCATTCGATACGGAGCAATAGAAATCAGAGCCGTCTCCGGGAGTAAGTCAATGCAAAACTCGATCTCCCGATCAGGCGGTAAATCAAGCAACTCATCAGGGAATACATCCGCATATTCATCGACCACGGGGACCTCAACATTCTCCTCGGCGATACCGGATTCACCCTCTAATGCCGAAAGGAATGAGAAACAAGCTAAATTCCGCCGTCCTCCGACACTATGCCTCAGTAGTCATTCTTCTGTAACTGGGTTAACACCTCCCTGATACGTTACTTTCATGCCAGAACCGGTAGTCAAGGTGACTCTCATACGATGGCAATCAACAATCGCCCCATATCTTGACAACCAATCAATTCCAAGCACTACATCAAACTGATTCATGGGAAGGATTATCAAATCTGCCTTTAATTTCTCACTTCCAATCGTGATCACACACGACCTACATACACTAGTCACCTCCACACGTCCTAATGGAGAACTTATAAACATTGAAGTCTCTAAGTCATCGGGTTTCAAACCTAAAATTTTCACAAAAGTAGTGGAAACAAAAGAGTGCGTAGCACCAGTGTCGAACAAAACTCGTGCAAAAGAATGTGAGATAGGTACCATACCCTCGACGACTGGGTTTCCGGCATGAGCTCCAGAACTTCCCCCGGCCATGGTATGCATCTGCCCCGGTGCTTTCCCTTTTCCTCTCTCATTGTTGTTAGGT
>NW_010359622.1:756216-758617 GCF_000414095.1 Morus notabilis
GTGGCCGGAAATAAGAGTAGTTCGGCGGACGGAAGATCGGTGCAGGAGGAATTGACATCTGTGCAGGAAACTGGGGCTGATAAAAGGGCGTGAACTGTGGAAGTCTGTCTTGACTAGGAGCAATACCCCTTTGACTCTGCGGTAATTGCTGGGTCTATTGGTTCACCAGTTGGTCCCTGATAGGACAGTTCCTCTTGATATGCCCTAGCTCCCCACAATGGTGGCACTTGAAGCTATAGGGTCCACTCTTCCCACTTCCCAAAGAGCCACTGCTACCACTAGGCACTCCCCCACTACCTTGCCCTTGATCACGGCTTTTTTTGTTATTCCTTTGAGGTCCTCCTGAAGTTTTCCCTGAAACTGCTCGATCCTGGAGGAAGGAGAAATGCTTTTGTTCAACAGAGATGGCTGTTGCAACCAGGTCACTGTAGACTCGATGCCTTAAAGCTACCACTGATTTTCGGATCACACCCTTAAGACCTTTCTCGAACTTTAGGCACTTCATGCGCTCCGATTCAATCAAGGAGGGAGCAAAATGAGACAGTCCATTGAACCTAGCCTCGTATTCCCTCACTGTCATTTCCCCTTGCTGTAGGCCCATGAATTCCATGGCCTTTTCATCTCGATAACTTTGGGGAAAGAATTGCTCATTAAAGAGCACTTTGAATTGTTCTCAAGTCATCCCCTCTACATCTTGCATTCGCCGAATATGCTTCCACCATGCACCTGCAGGACCTTCAAACTTAAAAGCTGCGAACTCCACCCAATACTCATCTAGTACTCCCATGGTACTTAGATGCTTAGACACCGATTCGAACCAATACTCAGCTTCCTCGGGTCCACCCGTGCTAATGAATGCAGGAATTGAACTACGCCTGTACTCACGGAAGTAGTTCTGTTTTCTGTCCTCCGCGGGACGTTCATTTTGAGCTCTAGTAGCCATCCCTTGAAAGGCGGCGTACATGGCTTCCATAAATTGCTCATTCGGCATCGCCGGTGGGTTAGGATTTCTACGGCGCGGCGGCATTCTCTTATCTGAAAAGAAAGCTAGACTGTTGCGTTAGTGAATACAGGAATTGAACTACGTCTGTACTCACGGAAGTAGTTCTATTTTCTGTTCTCCGCGGGACGTTCATTTTGAGCTCTAGTAGCCATCCCCTGGAAAGTGGCGTACATGGCTTCCATGAATTGCTCATTTGGCATCGCCGGTGGGTTCGGGTTTCTACGGCGCGGCGGCATTCTTTTATCTGAAAAGAAAGCTAGACTGTTTTAGTGGTTTCCTGATGTCATTCATGTATGCATAATTCCAAACCCTAAGGTTCTAAACCAAGGGCTCTGATACCAAGTCTTGTCACGCCCCTAAACCGGGGTTAGTGACGTGGAGGCTCGTTTAGAAACTTAAACCTATTTGAGAGAGAGTGATTAGCAAAATAATTTAATTTCTTTCAAATCCAAAACATCCAGGTATTTCCAAATGAGCCCCTACATTCAAGAGAAATTTAATTTCAAGAACGGTGGTGGAATTTTCAACCAAACCAGTCTAAAATCACATCCCTGGTATCATGTCAGGAATTCCCACAGGTGTTTAGCATACATGAACATAAACAAAAGTAAATATGACATCAACCACAGTCTAGTAATATTTAAGTTTACAATCCATAATCTCTTATACATGCCTTGAAATAAAAGATAAGAGGAAATACAACTCTTCGCTTTCCTGAAACAAGTCCACGTCACCGGTAGTAGTTACCTACTCCGCACTACTCCTCGCGTCGCCTGGAGGGGTTTAATACATTTGAAAATAGGAAAAGGTGAGCGAAAGGCCCAGTAGGATATAATTTTATAAAGCATTTAAAACAAAGTTACTCACGGTCCGAATATATACACCCAGAACCGATCATCCCTTTTTTTTTTAAGAAAAAAGGGAAATACTCACATAATAGAATATGTCTGTACAATGAAAGTGTGCAGCTCATCATACCACTAAACAAGAAGCGGTAAAAATGTCTGTCTAATGAAAAGTGCAGAGCCATAATTCCACTAAACAAGAAGTGGATCCGTACGGGTTTCGGGACCTGCCCGCAAGGATGCGATTCCCACATCCCGATCTCTGTGGTCACCATGCGTTGTATCTTTCCTTAAATAATAATATTTTAAGAAATGATACTCTTTAAAATCTCATTTCTAAAATCATTGGAAAACCTAATAGCATTCACATGCTATTTCTTTTAAAATCATTTACTTTAAACATGTTTTGTTCTAAAACATTTTCATTGGCCAAAATAATTTAAAATGAGGCTAACAAGGATATGGACAAGAATATCCTACCTCTCGGATATCAAACCTGTGGCTGTCTTCACGTAGCCCTAGCTCCGCTTGCCTTTGAGGCTCCAATTCCAAT
>NW_010359622.1:759223-803905 GCF_000414095.1 Morus notabilis
AGGAAATGGGGAAAAAGAAAAAAAGAAAAGAAAAAAAGAAAAAGAAAAAGAAAAGAAAAGGAAAAAAAAATGGAAAAAAGGGAAAATGTATTAAATTTAAGTGTTTTTCAAAAATTTTTGGGGTGAAATTATAAATACTGAAAATAACTTAAAGTCCATTGATTAGTTATGAAAATCAAATTAGGCACACTAATAATTCACAATTTAGCATAATTAAACATGTTTAATTCTAGAGGGCGTTACAATGGGTGTGAGAAAGGTTAGGGCAGATGTATAATTTTTTCCCGTAATTTTACTTTCCTGAAAAAGTAAATAACACCCAATTGGGTGGGTTTAGGATTACACCAAAATATGGTAATGTGAAACCCATAAACTATCACAATCAACTGATGATGATTGGTTAAGTGAACCGCCCATCACATGAATGGTTTAATTGTTGGTTTTAACGATAAAGGTAATTGATTAAACTGAACCGACAGATCACTATTATACTCTATGAGTTTATGATGTATTTATTATTGGTTTCAAACAAGTTTATTAATGCCTTTCACCGACATAAAACAAGTTTAGGATGCCTTTCGCTTTGTAAAAGTTGAAAGTTGAAAAGTTGTTAGGTCTCAATAAACGAACATGTTTTATGTATCATTATTATACATATTCGAAACTGAAACGCCAGCAAAGAATACTTAAAAAATAAAATGGAACCTTTCATACGATGAGAATCAATCCCTTTACCACTTATAACGTAAAGGCACTTTTTACCGCCAAACGTTACACATATTAGTGATATTTTTGAGTTCTAAAAGCATTTAATTTTTTTTTACCGGTGTTAAAGCTTCAAAAGACCATACTTACAAAAGTCCCATGTTCGAAAGGAATTGTCTCAACTACTCTATAAAGATAGTAGGTTCTTTTTTTTCTTTCACCTTCACTTTATAGTAACATATGTCTTATTTGGATAGCATAATTAATTTACACGAATCCTTAAATAGATTAACATTACACAGAGTTATCCTTCAAGAACATGTGTGCTAATTAACTTTATTATGCAATGATCTGTGAAGAAGTAGTAACTTCGTTTAGTTAGAGTGCTTATTGCTTCTGTAGTAATAATTTTTGTAGATTCACTTTTCACAATAAAATTGATGCTGCTAGAGTTCCTGGGTTGAAAGTAATTTTCTTTTTGAAACAAGAAACCAGGAAGACTAAAGGGCATATGTAGTTTTCTTGGTCTTTGTGTGCTCTGTTTTTGAGTCCAAAGGAAAAATCCATGCTTTTATTAATCTAATCATACTGGTGTATAGTGACCAAACATTAAACTGTTTTGCAGTTCTTGACGGGAAGGAAAAAAAAAAAAAAGAGATTGTGTTTCGTGCCGAGTATATAATTATTATAAGTTGCAAATTAGACCCTCGAATCGATCGATAGTCTTACATGCTGGTCGTTTGTTGCAATAGTATATAGTTGAGACTTCTCATTTGGATTAATTTCGTAATTACCAAAAACATATTCGAGCTCATGAATTCTATCAAGGGATTGTTGACAGTGTAGAGAGTAGTGAAAAGAGGGGTTCTAAAGTTGGGTAAAGAATTATTTTACCTTCAACATTTATCGATGGGCCCAGAGATGTGCGGAAAAGATACATGGATGCAACGACATTCGTAAAAGAATTTGGTAAGCATGATCTTTTTATAACAATGACATCCATTAGTTAGACAATCGACGGGTTGTACCATACAATCCTTATTTGTTAGCTAAGTTTGATTGCCATATCATTATTAAAATTTGCTCTATTAAAATTTGGTAATCAATGAATTAACAAGAATTCTGGTGTTCTTCCTCCATCTCTATTCTTCTTGTTTTCTTCCTATTCTTGCTTGAAGGAGCTGGCACTCGCTCGAAGAGTGATTTACCGCATCTTCTTTGCTTGTTGCAGGCAGAGTCGTATCATTTTGGTGCTTTCATTGAGCTTCCTAATGGCGGATTCGGATGTGCTCGCAGCAGTCAATGCCTTAAAAGCTCAGTTTGAAGGCCAAACCATGTCTCTTCATCAAACGTTGCAATAGTACATGACCACAGTGGACACCCGCTTAGAGGACTTGTGCTCGCAGATTCAGGTTTCTCCGGAGGCGACCACGAGTCTTTCCGGCAAAGCGTCCAAGGCCCCGGCATCTTCGGATGTTTTCTCTGGCGGGATTGATATATCTCCGGTATTGCGTTCCATGAAAATGGACGTTCCGAAGTTCGATGGTTCGGATCCAAATGGCTGGATCTTCCGGATCGAAGAGTTCTTTGATTTCCATGGCACGGCTGATTATTTACGATTGCGGATTGTCTCGTTTCATATGGAAGGCAGAGCTGCCGCTTGGTATCAATGGATGAAGGCCAATCATCTGTTGACCACGTGGAAGGAGTTCTTGGTGAATCTGCGGCATCGCTTCGGCGCTTCAATGTATGAGGATCATCTGGGTAATCTTTCTAAACTCACCCAAACTACTACTGTTGCTGATTTCCAGTCGGCTTTGGAGGATTTGATGAATAAGGTCACTGGCATTTCTGAGCCATTGTTAATTAGTTTTTTTATCAAGGGGTTAAAATCAGATCTTCATCGAGAACTGTTGTTTTCTCGACCGGCGTCCTTGATGGAAGCCTTTGCATTGGCCCGAGCTTACGAAGCTCGCGCGGCAAACTAAACAAAACCACGGCCCTTGGTCCAAATAGAACCATTCCACAACCTCTGCTCCTTCTTAGACCACACATAGTAGTAGTAGGAGAAGGACGAGATTCACTATTCATGCTACAGTGCAATGAACAGTGTCTTTCCCGTTTTAGCCCTGCTTTTTTCTTCTGATGAATTATTTATTCCGGTTATGTCCTGTTGTTATGTCATTTTTAATGTTCAGTTACTATATTGCCCTTTATTTCAATTTTATTTATTTTTGTTTATTTTGACCATTTTGGTCATTTGCACTCAGATTGAGTATTTTGCTTTTTTTCTTTTCATTTGCTGCCTTCTACTGCCTTCTACAACCTTCTACATCTGTATTTTTTTTTCTTCGTTTCTAGAGCAACTTTCTCTCTTCTGTTAGCTGCCTTCTGCAACCTTCTACATTTTTCTTTTTTCTTTTTTCATTTCTAGACCAGATTTCCTTGCTTCCCATCTTCTTTCTTTTTGCTTACTTCTTGCTTCGGATGCTTCTTATCTTTTGATCTTCCTCATTGTTGCTATTTCTTATTTGATCTTTCTTTGGTTGATGTTTACAGTGTAGATATTTTTAATTGTCTTTTACTCTCCTTCTTTTCTCTTTCGATTAAGGAATTTGCGTGAGATTTTTACTGTTCTCGCGTATGTTTCCGTTGTTTCCATTGAGGATTTTGGTTCGGTCTTCTATTTTGCTCTTTTGATTCATCCTCTTCTTAATCTTTTTTTTGTGTTCTCCGTTCGATTATTGTTGCGGGTTTGGTGTAATACTTTTTTTTGTTAAATAAATTAGTCTCCTTCAGCTATGTTCTTAAAAATTTATTTACTCATTGATAATTTAGAACTTTCATTATAATTTTTTTATTTGTTTTTTTGAAATATGTACCTATTTGTTAATGATTGTTTGTTTTGTTCGTGGCTGATTTTTACAGGCGGAGTGCAGATTTTGCTCTTAATGTTCTTCTTTATTGGTGTCGCTTGGCTGGAGAAAATTGGGAATTTTATGCACTTTTACCCGATTTGTTTCCTGAGTTTGCTTTCGTCTGAAAGTTGAGGCTTTATTTTCTCTACTTTCTGGGTTCTTATTTCATTTGCTCATTTGATTTCTAACTACTTATATTTCATTTTGCTTCTCTTCTTCCTGCAGGTTTCTCTGATTTCTTTTAATATCACCGGATTTGTATCTTTTTATCTCCTGGTTTTTTTTTTTTAGTTTACAAAAGGGACCGTTTGGCCTCAGATTGTTTCCCGTTGATTCATCTTCCTTAGAATGTTGTATTTGCTGGTTTGTTTGCTCATTTTTGTCTTATTTGGGTTGAACATTTAGGGCATTTTGTGGACTTTTTCTTCCTTCCATTTTTTCTCTCTCATCTTGGTGGACATTGGTTATGATTTATAACTTATCTTTGATTTTCTTTCTATTCTTTGGTTTAAATCTGTTTAATCTTCCTTCCTCACTTATGATTTTGTTGCATCGCATGTTTTTCCTTTATTTCTGTTCTTTTTTTTATTTATTCTGCCCCTCCTTTTTATTTCGTTTATTTTTCCGCCTCTTTAAGATAATAATCTTCATTTTAATATGTTTATAATTTTCCTCATGCCTGATGTATTTTGGTTTTTTTTACCTCCCGCAGGATGTTTGTTTGCATGCCTGGAGCTTTTCTTCCCTAATTTTATGCTACAGATGGGTAATTTTTGATTTTTTTTGTTTCATTTATTGATATGCTTAGTTGTCCTCCCTAAGTTGCTGATTTATCTTCCTATCTTCACCATTTGCTCTCATTTCACTGCAATAATATTAAATGATTTGCTAATTGTCTGAAATTTGTGGCCATTTTGCTCCGTTCCTTTTTCTGCCATTGTTTCCTCTATTAGTTTTCTTCCTATTTCTACACTACTTTTCTTTTAAAATAATTATTATGGCATTGGGTCTGTGATTTAGTCCACAAATTTTGATTTTTTACGCTCTGTAAACCGACCTTGCCATGTTAAGTGTTGTGTAATTACAGGTCAGTTATTGTTCACATCTGCCTTTTCCTTTCTTATTTATGAAGACTATTGTCTTGCATCGATTTATTCTTCACTACGTTTCCCCTATTCCTTTCTCTTGCTCTCACCAGTTTATCCCTGATCATTTACTGCTTTCTTTTACCCATGACTATTTATTGCTCTGCTCTTCTATTTCTGACTGCCTATCTTTACGTTTGTTTAATCTTTCATCATTTACTCTTCCATTTCATCCTCCATCATTTACTGTCATGTTTTCTTATTTGCTTATTCCTGACCACCTCTGACTTTGCCTAGTTTGTTCATACCTCACTATTAAAGCAATCTTTGGACCGATTCAGGTATGATTAATACCCCCTTGCTATTAATTTTTTAATGTCATTTGCTAATATTGAATAAATTCTTTCGCTGTAGTATTGTGTATATCCATTGTTTTTTTCCTTTTTTAATTCTATTGTACTTCTCCGTGCATACTTTTGTTCTTTATTTACGACTTCTTATTCATGTGCAATGTTGGTGAGACACTTTTTTTATTGCTAATGACTGCCGTTAATTTCCTTGCATCCTTTTTTTTTTTTTTTTGGCCCTGTTCTTTTTCTTCCCCTTATTTTGTTCTGCCTAAACAGACCTATGTATTTCCTTTCACTTTATATGTTTCTTAACACCATGGATCCTTCCTTTACCTTTAAATACCATATTTACACATGTCTTTATCCCATGCACCTTACCATCATGTCCTTTTTTTTCTCCTTTCTTTCCCTTTCCCCCTCTAAATGACAATGATGACTATAATTGATTTGCACATGTCAGACTTCATACTGTTTGTCCAGATATTGCCGCGAATCCATTTTCTTTATGTTGATTTTGTTTTTCTCTTTCGTTACTGATTCATAATTTGTTACTTTTTTTTTAGCTCTAATTCTTCCCTACTGTTACGTTTTAGTCTTTGATTGGTGCACTCTTTGAATCAATTCCCTCTCTTTCCTCGGCCTCTTATGATATTTTCTTTATAACATTAATTTATATTGAATCCCTCACATTTCTCCATTGACTACTTAAATCATTATTTCTTTATCTATATCATTTATTGCTCTTTATTTTTATTTCATTCTTTTTCTCTTTTGTTATAAATGGTTTACTTGGAATTATTTCCTGTTTGTGCAGCCTCATTCTATTATACATAATGAAGTCTGATAATATTGTTGTTCTGAAATTTTTGGCCCTTTTTGTTCCATATTTTTCTCCACCATGTTCTTTTGTTTCCCTAATTCTATTGTCGTTATGTTGTTTAACCTTTTATTTCTTATTCCCTTATCCCTATTCTGCCCTCAGATTTTCACCCATTCTATACAAATGCAACTATACTTTTTTACTTATTTCCTGATTTATTCAACTTTTTTTCATTCACCTGGTAGTCTGTGGACAACATTGTATTTTAGTCGGAGAAGACTGGGGAGGGAGGGGTCGTAGTCGCAGGCACCCCGGGGGGGCGCGGTGGGCAGTCGGAGAAGACGGTGGCGGGCAGTCGGAGAAGATGGTGGCGGGCCAGTCGGAGAGGAGCGACGGTGGGCGTTCGCCGGATGTCCCACCTCTTCTTCGGCTGGAGAAGAGAGAGAAGAAAAAAAACTAAAATCCGTTTTCAGAAAACGAAAACGTGAAAATCAAAACGTATTTTTTTTGTTTTCAGTTTTTCACAAAAAGACAAAAACATTTTTGTTTTTGTTTTCTAACACAAACTTCGCCAAACGCGTTTTTCATTTCTGTTTTCAATTTTTTACTTTGAAAAACGTGAAAAATGAAAACAAAAACGGTAACAAACAGGCCCTATGTGACCTGAAGAAGCCTCATCACGTGACTAGCATTGGAGGAGTGAGGGGATGAAGCCTCGGGATTGTTGAGAGAACTTTTCCAGAATAATTAACTGCTTATTTTCTTATTTTCAATTGTAATTCCTTTCTGTTAGACGATTGTCTCGATTGTCGCCATAACCCACAACTGTGAGGATATATGGTTCGGCTGGGACCATTTAGGGGTAGTCAATGAATTAACAAGAATTCTGGTGTTCTTCCTCCATCTCTATTCTTCTTGTTTTCTTCCTATTCTTGCTTGAAGGAGCTGGCACTCGCTCGAAGAGTGTGATTCACCGCGTCTTCTTTGCTTGTTGCAGGCAGAGTCGTATCAGCTTTGCTGTTGTTTCTGATGATGGAACAAATATTAATATATTATTGATGAGATTGCAATGTTCCAATTTGCATAGTGGATTTCTCCACCTAAAGCAATGCGGAGAATATTTGGTTTTATTTTGGTGAAATTTACCCATTTGTGATGCCAAAGCAGTTGCATGTCAAACACAATCAGCTAGTTACATACAAAGAAACTGATGATCTTAATGATGTACCTAATGATAGCCGAAGAACATGATCAATGTTGACAAAAAAATAGTAAAGAAAAAAAAATAATAAGAGTTAATCGGATGAGGAATTGAGTTACCATTTCCATTTCTTTATAACATTGGGGACAATGTTGATTTTGAGTTTGAGAGTGTGGTCTTTATTTCTCAAATTTTTGTGATTTTTATTTGTTATTGGGTTCGATTGAAAGTGAATGTATGATGAAATGAAGAGTTGGTAAAATATATATATATTTTTTTTTTTCTTAGAAATCATGTGAGATCCATGAGTTGTGATGCATGCCTAGGGTGATTTGAGCCCAAAAATTATAATCTCATCCACCTTTTACCCTAGCCATATATTATAACCCTCAAAAGTCATTTTGATCTTCAATGACAAGTGAACCTTTATTAGTGGAGAGTGACACGAAAAATGGGCCGATGGTTGTTCTTATTAAGATATCACTCATAGTCTCCTTGGCACATAGGTCTATCCAGATTTTATTTGGTTGATTGAGATTGATTGTGCACACTTACACTTTGAGAGTCTTGAGTGGAGTGAAATTGATGCTTGATGTTGAAATTCTAGATAATCTCAGTGTTTGCATTTCTTTTGAGCTTAGGGCATTATGTGGCTTTGGAGATACATGCACAGTTGTTGACTCGATACAAAACTCACATTTTTTTTCGTTTGTGTCTTGGTACTTGATTTGTGTTTTCTTTTTCTTTCTTTTCTTTTGCTTGAGGACAAGCAAATGTTTGAGTTTGGAGGTATTTGATGAGGGGTATTTCTACCAACAAATCAAGTACTTTTAAGCTTGAATATTTGTACGTCTTCAAGCATTTTTGTTAGTTTAATGTCTTTTGTATGCCTTTTATAGGAATTATAAATAAATGCGAGCTTGGATGATTTTGCATGAAGAAAAGAAGAATATTTACCCAACTTGTGAATTAATGGCAAGAGGAGATGAAAGAGGATTTTAAGGCACAAAAGAGGAGGCTTTGGAATGCAAGAAAGTGGTCTACGGTGCGCTAATAACAGAGTGATCTTTTTAATGTTCAGTTACTATATTGCCCTTTATTTCAATTTTATTTGTTTTAAGTTTTTTTTTACCATTTTGGTCATTTGCACTCAGCTTGAGTATTTTACTTTTTTTCTTTGTGTTTGCTGCCTTCTACTGCCTTCTACAACCTTCTACATCTGTATTTTTTTTATTCGTTTCTAGAGCAACTTTCTCTCTTCCGTTTGCTGCCTTCTGCAACCTTCTACATTTTTCTTTTTTCTTTTTTCATTTCTAGACCAGATTTCCTTGCTTCCCATCTTCTTTCTTTTTGCTTACTTCTTGCTTCGGATGCTTTTTATCTTTTGATCTTCCTCATTGTTGCTATTTCTTATTTGATCTTTCTTTGGTTGATGTTTACAGTGTAGATATTTTTAATTGTCTTTTACTCTCCTTCTTTTCTCTTTCGATTAAGGAATTTGGGTGAGATTTTTATTGTTCTCGCGCATGTTTCCGTTGTTTCCATTGAGGATTTTGGTTCGGTCTTCTATTTTGCTCTTTTGATTCATCCTCTTCTTAATCTTTTTTTTGTGTTCTCCGTTCGATTATTGTTGCGGGTTTGGTGTAATCCTTTTTTTTGTTAAATAAATTAGTCTCCTTCAGCTATGTTCTTAAAAATTTATTTAGTCATTGATAATTTAGAACTTTCATTATAATTTTTTTATTTGTTTTTTGAAATATGTACCTATTTGTTAATGATTGTTTGTTTTGTTCGTGGCTGATTTTTACAGGCGGAGTGCAGATTCTACTCTTAATGTTCTTCTTTATTGGTGTCGCTTGGCTGGAGAAAATTGGGAATTTTATGCACTTTTACCCGATTTGTTTCCTGAGGCTGCTTTCGTCTGAAAGTTGGGGCTTTATTTTCTCTTCTTTCTGGGTTCCTATTTCTTTTGCTCATTTGATTTCTGACTACTTATATTTCATTTTGCTTCTCTTCTTCCTGTAGGTTTCTCTGATTTCTCTTAATATCTCCGGATTTGTATCTTTTTATCTCCTGGTTTTTTTTTTAGTTTACAAAAGGGACCGTTTGGCCTCAGATTGTTTCCCGTTGATTCATCTTCCTTGGAATGTTGTATTTGCTGGTTTTTTTGCTCATTTTTGTCTTATTTAGGTTAAACATTTGGGGCATTTTGTGGACTTTTTCTTCCTTCCATTTTTTCTCTCTCATCTTGGTGGACATTGGTTATGATTTGTAACTTATCTTTGATTTTCTTTCTATTCTTTGGTTTAAATCTGTTTAATCTTCCTTCCTCACTTATGATTTTGTTGCATCGCATGTGTTTCCTTTATTTCTGTTCTTTTTTTTTATTTATTTTCTGCCCCTCCTTTTTGTTTCGTTTATTTTTCCGCCTCTTTAAGATAATAATCTTCATTTTAATATGTTTATAATTTTCCTCATACCTGATGCATTTTGGTTTTTTTACCTGCCGCAGGATGTTTCTCTGCATGCCTGGAGCTTTTCTTCCCTAATTTTATGCTACAGATGGGTAATTTCTAATTTTGTTTATTTCATTTATTGATATGCTTAGTTGTCCTCCCTAAGTTGCTGATTTATCTTCCTATCTTCACCATTTGCTCTCATTTCACTGCCATAATATTAAATGATTTGTTAATTGTCTGAAATTTGTGGCCATTTTGCTCTGTTCATTTTTCTGCCATTGTTTCCTCTATTAGTTTTCTTCCTATTTCTACACTCCTTTTCTTTTAAAATAATTATTATGGCATTGGGTCTGTGATTTAGTCCACAAATTTTGATTTTTTACGCTCCGTAAACCGACCTTGCCATGTTAAGTGTTGTGTAATTACAGGTCAGTTACTGTTCACATCTGCCTTTTCCTTTCTTATTTATGAAGACTATTATCTTGCATCGATTTATTCTTCACTACGTTTCCCCTGTTCCTTTCTCTTGCTCTCACCAGTTTATCCCTGATCATTTACTGCTTTCTTTTACCCATGACTATTTATTGCTATGCTCTTTTACTCTTCTATTTCTGACTGCCTATCTTTACGTTTGTTTAATCTTTCATCATTTACTCTTCCATTTCATCCTCCATCATTTACTGTCATGTTTTCCTATTTCCTTATTCCTGAGCACCTCTAACTTTGCCTAGTTTGTTCATACCTCACTATTAAAGCAGTCTTTGGACCGATTCAGGTATGATTAATACCCCCTTGCTATTAATTTTTTAATGTCATTTGCTAATATTGAATAAATTCTTTCGCTGTAGTATTGTGTATATCCATTATTTTTTTCCTTTTTTAATTCTATTGTACTTCTTCGTGCATACTTTTGTTCTTTATTTACGACTTCTTATTCACGTGCAATGTTGGTGAGACACTTTTTTTATTGCTAATTACTGCCGTTAATTTCCTTGCATCCTTTTTTTTTCTTTTTTTTTGGCCCTGTTCTTTTTCTTCCCCTTATTTTTTACTGCCTAAACAGACCTATGTATTTCCTTTCACTTTATATGTTTCTTAACACCATGGATCCTTCCTTTACCTTTAAATACCATATTTACACATGTCTTTATCCCATGCACCTTACCATCAGGTCATTTTTTTTCTCCTTTCTTATCCCTTTCCCCCTCCAAATGACAATGATGACTATAATTGATTTGCACATGTCAAGCTTCATACTGTTTGTCCAGATATTGCCGCGAATTCATTTTCTTTATGTTGATTTTGTTTTTCTCTTTCCTTACTGATTCATAATTTGTTACTCTTTTTTTTGGCTCTAATTCTTCCCTACTGTTACGTTTTAGTCTTTGATTTGTGTACTCTTTGAATCAATTCCCTCTCTTTCCTCGGCCTCTTATGATATTTTCTTTATAACATTAATTTATATTGAATCCCTCACATTTCTCCATTGACTACTTAAATCATTATTTCTTTATCTATATCATTTATTGCTCTTCATTTTTATTTCATTCTTTTTCTCTTTCGTTATAAATGGTTTACTTGGAATTATTTCCTGTTTGTGCAGCCTCATTCTATTATACATAATGAAGTCTGATAATATTGTTGTTCCGAAATTTTTGGCCCTTTATGTTCCATATTTTTCTCCACCATGTTCTTTTGTTTCCCTAATTCTATTGTCGTTATGTTGTTTAACCTTTTATTTCTTATTCCCTTATCCCTATTCTGCCCTCAAATTTTCACCCATTCTATACAAATGCAACTATACGTTTTTTACTTATTTCCTAATTTATTCAACTTTTTTTCATTCGCCTGGTAGTCTGTGGACAACATTGTATTTTAGCCTGCTTCGCCATTCCCCCTAACATGCAAATCCTAATCAATGGTGGGTATGACATCTTATTAAGCTTGAATTTTGTGCAGTTGCCCATGGCAAGCAGCCAGAAAATTACTATTGATATATAAGTTTGTCTGCCCATCATACTTTGTTGAAAACATCCAATGTCTGAGTCATGATTTCTAAATAAAACTATTATCATATCTCTGTCATATGACCATCTTTTGGGTCCTTTTACTTATTTCATCATTTGTCTATTCACTTGCTCCTGTAGCTACATACACCTTCTATGACTTAATGGCCTTCATTATTATATTCAATTTTTATTATTGTTCTTCAGCCATTTCTTTTGCCATACTATTTCTTTATTTGTTTACCTACTGATATGCCTTTATGTCCTCACATTCTTTATTATCTAATCTTTTATGTGCTTTATTTGTTTATCTACTAATATACCTTTATTTCCTCACATTCTTTGTTATATAATCCTTTGTGTTTATTGTTGTTCCCTTTCCCTTTATTTATACTTGCTTCATTCATATTCAATCTTTCATCCCTAAAACACATGTAAACATCTATCTTTTATATCTTTTCAGGATACAAATAAAAGACTAAGATAATAGAGTCCCATAATCTTTCATCTCCATAGCCATGATCATCTATGTAGGATATGTACAAAACACTATAAATAAATATGAAAACAATCACATGTGATCATCAAATAACATAAAACATAATATGCATAGTAATGTCATCACATTTCTCTTCTTCAAACTTTATTGTACTTATCATTACTATGTAAAATAACCAAACAAAAATATTCTAACATTCATGTTTTATTCTTGCTCTTTTCTTCACCTGTCCTCTATCCTTTTGACTTTTTTTTTTGGCTCTTTTCTTTTCCCTTCCCGCCACCCCCTTTTTTACTTTGTTTATTTATTATTTCATTTTTCACTTATCTATTTACAATTTTCAGGCTAATCATCATCTTCTACCTCATATTCATATTGTTGTATCCTTTACTGCTATCTGCACCTACTTCCCTGATATTACACGACAGGAAATCTATTTACAGCCTTTGAGGTATCATTAACAGGTTGCATCCATAAATTTTTAATTATTGGGCCTAATACTGAATGTGGCAAATTGCTGTCTTCTATTGCTTCTCACTGTATTTACTTTATTCCATTAAAATTTTTGAATCATGTATATATGGAAAGACAATTAATACTTGATACCCATTACGATGCAATTTATAATTAAGTATTTATTACTGATGCACATTTAGCAAATGACAAATAATGTGAGAAAATAATAGCCTTCCATCTTTTTTCCTCCTTCCCATCACAATTAAGCCACTAGCTTCTTTACTTTCTGTAACACCCTGAATAATTAAATAGAATTAATTAAGGTAATTGAGATTATTAGTGTGCCTAATCTGAATTAATTAATTGATTAATGATTAATAAATGTTTATGATATGAGAATTTAAATAATTTCAAGGTATCTAAATATTCTCATTATTCATATTTTTCCCAGGAGTGTGTATGGACACATTTCTAGACTGTTAATTTAAACTTGTGACACCTGTCTTTTATTTTATTTTCTTTTCCTTTTCCTTTTTCTTTTCTTTCCCTTTTCTCTTTCTTCTTTTCCTTTCCTTCCCGTGCACTCTCTCTCTCTCTCACTCTCAGTCCCGTGCTCTCTCCCTCTCTCTTTTCCTTCTCCTGCTTTTGTCCCAAATCAAATGGATCTTGAACCAAGAAAGGATTTAAAGAAGTTTTCAACGCCAAGAGAAGGATTCAAGGTAAAATTTCTGGAAAACCCTCTCTTGAATCTCGGATTTGTGGATTTCAAAATTTATTTTTGGTTCAAGTGGATTTTCATGGATTTTTGAGTAAATCATGGCAAAAATTGGAGATCTTGCATTCTTTGGACTTGATTTAGTACCTAGAACCCGGATCTAATGGTTTTCCTTTGAAATATTTTGATTCAGGACTGAGATTGCAGGTTTTCAGACTGGTTTCCGCAAGCTTCTCTCGCGCAATTGATTCCACCGGTTGACTGGTGCGGTCGACTGGACTGCATTGGCCTGAGCGGTCGACCTATCCGGTCGACCGGAGTGCACACTATCGGTCGACCAGTAGTGTTGCACTGCTCTATCACCGATCGACCAGTTGAGACGGGGTTTGACCCTGTTAGGCCTGAAATTGTTGTTTTAACCCCTGTTTTCAGGGAGAACCCAAATTTGCTTCATTTGGGGACTTGGCATAAATGTATTAGCATATTTAATCCTTGTTTGAGATTGAAAACCCTTGGAATGATAAATTGAAACAGGAAATTAGATTACGGCACACTAATTGGAAATCTTGGTACGTAATTGAGGTTGGATTGCTTTAGGAATGAAAATTGATCCTAAAGTGTTGTCTTGCATCAGTGATCGCTGAGGATTCAGACTGAGTGGGCTTGAGGAAGCGGAAGCTGGAAAAGGCAACGCTAGTCCCAGGTTTGATAGTGTGAGGTAGGATTTCTATCCCTTTTCCTTGTGAGCCTGTTTTTAAAAAGGATTTCGGCCTTGAAAATGTTTTAAAGAAAGGGTTTGGTTTACGAAAGAAAAACACTTTAAAACCACGGCTTGTTTAGTTCATGGAATCCATGGCTTATTATGTCCATGGAATCCATGGCTTGTTTAGTCATGGAAACCTCATGGCTTGCCCAGTCATGGGGCCCGTGGCTTGAGTAGTTCGTGGGGTCATAATAACGATTTCATAATGTTAAATGAATGATTTCTTAAGATGAGAGATCTTGTGAACCGGTAAAAATATATTGCTGTAAGCCTAGATAGGATGTGGAGAGTACATCCTCGGGGGCAGAACTCGAAACTCGGTCCGGGTAGACGAGGCACTTGATAGGTGAGTAATTTGTACTAATTACTTACTGATGTCTGTAAATGGATATTTTCATATGTCTTTCCTTTGAGAAAAATGATGTGAGGTTCCGGCTGTTTGTCAGAACTGAATGTCTTATTTTATTTACTATTTCATTTATTCATTTACTCGCCCATTTATTTATTCATTTCTTTTAAGTCATTTCAAATTATATCCTACTGGGCCTTTCGCTCACGTTTTATGTTTCAAATGTATTAAACCCTTCCCAGTAGATTTTAGGAGTGGTGCAGGGTAGCTGAAGATTTCTACTATTGGATCAAGTGAGGATTGTGTTTATCCTGGTGAACAAATGTAAGGAATTTGAGTATTCTGTAAACTCATGTAATATTTAGATTTACTAGACTGTGGTTGATGTCTATTGTAATGATTATTTACATGTGCATGTATGTACGATACTGTATGTCCTGTGGGGTGGAGCCCTGTGTTGTCAGAGGCTCAGGACTTTGTAATTTATTTATATATTAATCAAGTCAAGTGTGGGGCCCGGTTAGGAATCTGTGTTATTAACCCCTAATCGAGCTCCACGTCACCCACCCCGTTTGGGGGGGCGTGACAAAGTGGTATCAGAGCCCTAGGTTAAGAAACTCCAGGATTGTACATACATGTTTGACATATGTTATCAACTGAACAGTCTAGGTTTATTTCAGTTGAAGGAAATGGCACCTCGTCGGAGATCTGTTAACCAACCGGCACAACCGAACCAAGGGTTCTTGGATACCATGTATGCTGCCTTTCGGGGCATGGCCACGAGAGCTCAGAATGATCGGCCGGTTGAGGATAGGAAACAAGGTTATTTCTGCGAATTTAGACGAGCGCCTATCCCATCGTTTAACAGTGAGGGAGGACCCCAGGAAGCAGAGTTCTGGTTTGACTCCATAGTTAAGCACTTGAGTACTATGGGTGTCCTAGATGAATACTGAGTGGAATTTGCAGTATACAAGATGGAGGGCCAAGCAAGTACTTGGTGGAAACAGGTCAAGAGAAGAATAGATGTTGCAGGAATAACTTGGGAGCAGTTTGAGACACTGTTCAATGACCAGTATTTCCCTCAGAGTTATAGGGATGAAAAGGCGATGAAATTTATGTCTTTACTGAAAGGAGACATGTCTGTAAGGGAGTATGAGGTCAAGTTTAATGACATATCCCGGTTTGCGCCATCTTTGGTGGAGTCTGAACACATGAGATGTCTTAAGTTTGATAAGGGCCTCAAGAACTCTGTGAGGTGACCTTTGGTGGCTTTGAGACTTTAGAACTTCCAGGATTTGGTAGCTGCTGCTACAAGGGTGGAACATGATAACTTGGCCTATCACCAAAGCAAAAAAGCAGTGGGTCGAGTCTCTGTCTTTGGTAGACCTTCTTTTTCAGGTGGGCCATAGCGGAATGGTAGAAGAAACTGCAACCAGGGATAGACTGTTGGGGAAATGACAAGCAGTGGCAGTAGTTCATCAAGTTGTGACAGAAGTGCTCCATACGGGCCCAAGTGTCACCATTGTGGGCAGGTGGGTCATATTAGGAGGAATTGTCCTAATCGGCCGCCGGCTCAACAAGCCTAAAGTGACACTTCATACAGTCAGGAGGGGCCACCACAGTATATGCCACCATATCAGCCATAACAGATGCCATACCCTCCTGTGCCAACTTATCAGCCACCTCAGTATACACAATTCAGGCCCCAAGTGCTGAGACTAGTACAACTCCCTCCGCCGCAACAGTATAGGCTAGCGGCCCAACGGCCTAATGTTGGTGATAGAGGGAAAGGGAAAGTGCATGGGCAAGCTTATACCCTGGCAGGAGGCAATTCAGGAGGTCAGACCGGCAACGCGGTGGTTAAGGATATGATTCTAATCTCTCATTCTTTTGCTCACGTGTTGTTTGATACAGGTGCCACACACTCTTTTGTATCAAGTTCTTTTGTTCGGACTTTAAAACTGAAATCTGAGAATTTAGAAGTCCCGATGACTTTGAACTCCCCACTGGGATGTGTGGAGGTGTTGAGTGTGTGTAGATCATGTGAAATCATGATTGGGGGTGAGCGATTGAGAGCTAATTTGATTATCCTTCCGATGAGTCTGTTTGACGTGGTACTCAGAATGGATTGGTTGTCGAAGTACGGTGCTATTGTTGATTACTACCATAGAAGAGTGACTCTGGTGACAAACTCTGGAACGACGATTGTTTATCAGGCAGATACGAACCCAGTCCTGGGAGAACGACTGTTAAAGTATAGTGTTAGGGGACGGAGGAATCTAGCCTGTTTTTCTTCCCTTCTTGCTTTAGAAGGTGAACCGGAGGTAATGAGAGATAGTGCGGGAATTCCTGTGGTGGATAAGTTCGCTGATGTATTTCCTGAGGAATTACCTAGTCTACCGCCAGATCGGGAGATTAAATTCGGTATTGATTTGATACCGGGGACAGCGCCTATCTCTATTCCTCCATATCGGATGGTGCCTGTGGAGATGAAAGAGTTGAGAAAACAGCTTGAAGAGCTAGCAGAAAAGGGATATATCCGGAATAGTACTTCTCCTTGGGGTGCAACGATATTGTTTGTGAAGAAGCATGATGGATCCCTCTGGTTGTGTATTGACTATCGTTAATTGAACAGGGTAACTGTGAAGAACAAATACCCACTGTCGAGGATCGATGAGTTATTCGATCAGTTGGGTGGATCACTATTTTACTCTAAGATTGACTTGAGGACTGGGTACCATCAGCTAAAAATTAAGGAAGAGGATATCCCAAAAACTGCTTTTAGAACTCGGTATGGGAACTTCGAGTTTCTTGTAATGCCTTTAGGGTTGACGAATGCCCCGACTGCATTCCTGGATCTAATGAACCGTGTTTTCCAGCCGTACTTGGATCGGTTCGTGATCGTCTTCATTGACGACATACTAGTTTACTGGAAGACTTGGGAAGAACATGAGCAGCACTTGAGAGTTGTTCTTCAAACTCTTCGTGAACACCAGTTGTATGCTAAGAAGGAGAAATGTGACTTATGGCTGACAGAAGTGAAGTTCATTGGGCATGTAATTTTAGGACAAGGAATCTCTGTCGATCCTTCTAAGATCGAGACTGTGCTACAGTGGGAAAGGAACGTAGCAGAGATTCACATTTTCCTCGGACTTGCAAGGTACTATTGGCATTTCGTGAAAGACTTCTTGAGTATTGCTGCCCCAATGACTCGGTTGACCAAGAAAGAAGTCAGATTCCAGTGGGCGCCGAATGTGAAAATGCTTTTCAGGAATTAAAGGTCAGACTGACAAGTGCACCAGTCTTGACTATTCCTGATAGTGAGGAACCATATGAGGTGTATTCTGACACCTCGGGGAGTGGGCTTGGCTGTGTCTTAATGCAAGGGGGACGCATGGTAGCGTACGCATCTCGCAAATTAAGACCACATGAACGAAATTACCCCACTCATGACTTGGAGCTGACAGCGGTAATATTTGCTCTGAAGATATGGAGATGTTATCTCAATGGAGCAAAGTTTCAGGTTTTTTCTGACCATAAAAGTCTAAAGTACTAGTTTACCAGAAAGGCTTAAATTTCAGGCAAAGTATATGGGTGGAGTATATGGAGATTACGATTTCACTCTGCAATATCATCCTGGAAAAGCTAATGTGGTGGCTGATGCCCTTAGCAGGAAGACGACGGGGACTCTGGCGTCATTAACTTTGGAAGATTGGAAAAGGACTGAAGTGGTGAGTGAGTATGATCTTTAGTTCTACAAAGATTATAACCAGGCTATAGTGTATCATCTGGTTTCTACACCGGGTATTGTGCAACAGGTTAAGTAGAATAAATGGCAGGATCCACACCTCCAAGGAATCTGGATTCGAATCCAGAATGGAGAGCAACTCGAGGATTGGAGAATCTGAGAGGATGGAGCCTTGTATTTCTGCAACCGCCTTGCTGTTCCTAAGGCGGATAAGGTAAAGAAGACGATTCTGCAAGAGGCTCACAAATCGAAGTTTGCTATACATCCGGGAAGTACAAAGATGTACCAGGACCTGAAAAGATAGTACTGTGGAGAGACATGAAAAGAGACGTTCATGAGTATGTCTCGGAATGTGTGACTTGCCTCCGGATTAAAGTTGAGCATTAGAAGCCAGCGTGAGAGTTGCAACCTCTTCCTGTCCCTGGATGGAAATGGGAGCACATCACTATGGCTTTTCTGATGGGGCTACCGAGAACCAAGCTGAAGAACGATGCCATCTGGGTGGTGGTGGACAGGTTGACGAAGTCCGCGCACTTCATACCGTTCCGTGCAACGTATTCTCAAAAGATTCTGTCAGAATTGTACTTAGAGCACATCGTGAGACTACATGGAGTGCCACTGTCTATCACATCCGATCGTGATACCCGCTTCAATGCAAGGTATTGGAGGAGTTTTCAGGAAGCCATGGGAACAGATTTGAATTTTAACACCGCATATCATCTTCAGATTGATGTGCAATCTGAAAGAGTAATTTAGATTCTAGAGGATATGCTTCGTGCTTGTAGTCTGGAATTTGGTGGAAATTGGAAGAAATACTTGCACCTAGCTGAGTTTGCTTATAACAACAGCTATCAGGCCAGTATTGGAATCGCACCGTTTGAAGCTCTGTATGGTCGTCCTTGTAGGTCACCTATGTGTTGGTTGGAACCAGAGGATCGACTGAGCACTGGACTGGAAGTCATTTAAGAGAACAATGAGAAGATAGTTGTGATTTGAGAATGACTGTTGACAGCTCAAAGTCGTTAGAAAAGCTATGCTGACAGAAGGCGTAGGCCTTTGGAATTCCAAGAGGGTGACTTTGTCTTGCTGAAGGTTTCCCCACGCAAGGGAGTTGTTCGGTTTGATGTGAAAGGGAAACTTGCACCAAGGTATGTAGGACCATTCCCGATCGTGCAACGAGTCAGAGTGGTGGCATACCGATTGGCTTTACCGCCTGAATTATCTCATGTACATGACGTATTTCATGTCTCCATGCTTCGAAAATGTCAACCTGAGCCGGAAGCTATAGTGCAGTGGTATGACATTTTGATATAGTGTGACGCGTCATACGAGAAGGCACCAGTTCAGATTCTTGACTGAAAGATAAAGAATCTGCGTCATCGTGAGATCCCGTTAGTGAAAGTGTTGTGGCAGTACCATGGAGCTGAGGAAGCGACATGAGAGCTTAAAATGACGATGTAGGAGCAGTATCCGCATCTGTTTACACATTGAGGTAAGCTTTAATTTCGGGGACGAAATTGCCTAAGGGGGGTGGAGTTGTAACACCTGAGAATTAAATAGAATTAATTAAGGTAATTGAGATTATTAATGTGCCTAATCTGAATTAATTATTCATTAATGATTAATAAATGTTTCTGATATGAGAATTTAAATAATTCCAAGGTATCTAAATATTCTCAGTATTTATATTTTTTCCAGGAGTGTGTATGGGCACATTTCTGGACTGTTATTTTAAACTTGTGACACATGTCTTTTATTTTCTTTTTCCTTTTTCTTTTCTTTCCCTTTTCTCTTTCTTCTTTTCCTTTCCTTCCCGTGCACTCTATCTCTCTCTCACTCTCACTCTCGTGCTCTCTCTCTCTCTCTCTCTCTCTCCCTTTTCCTTCTCCAGTTTTTGTCCCAAATCAAACGGATCTTGAACCAAGAAAGAATTTAAAGAAGATTTCAAAGCCAAGAGAAGGTTTCAAGGTAAGATTTCTGGAAAACCTTCTCTTGAATCTCGGATTTGTGGATTTCAAAACTTATTTTTGGTTCAAGTGGATTTTCATGGATTTTTGAGTAAATCATGGTAAAAATTGGAGATCTTGGGTTCTTTGGACTTGATTTAGTACCTAGAACCCGGATCTAATGGTTTTCCTTTGAAATATTTTGATTTGGGACTGAGATTGCAGGTTTTTAGACTAGTTTCCGCAAGCTTCTCTCGCGCAGTTGATTCCACCGGTCGACTGGTGCGGTCGACCGGATTGCATTGGCCTGACCGGTTGACCTGTCCGGTCGACTGGAGTGCACACTACCGGTCGACCAGTAGTGTTGCATTGCTCTGTCACCGGTTGACCAGTTGAGACGGGGTTTGACCCTGTTAGGCCTGAAATTACTGTTTTGACCCATGTTTTTGGGAAGAACCCAAATTTGCTTCATTTGGGGACTTGAGATAAATGGATTAGCATATTTAATCCTTGTTTGACATTGAAAACCCTTGGAATGATAAATTAAAACATGAAATTAGATTAGGGCACACTAATTGGAAATCTTGGTACGTAATTGAGGTTGGATTGCTTTAGGAATGAAAATTGATCCTAAAGTGTTGTCTTGCATCAGTGATTGCTGAGGATTCAGACTGAAGAGGCTTGCGGAAGCGAAAGCCGAAAAAGGCAACGCTAGTCCCAGGTTTGATAGTGCGAGGTAGGATTTCTATCCCTTTTCCTTGTGAGCCTGTTTTCAAAAAGGATTTCGGCCTTGAAAATGTTTTAAAGAAAGGGGTTGGTTTGCGAAAGAAAAACTCTTTAAAAACCATGGCTTGTTTAGTTCATGGAATCTATGGCTTGTCCTGTCCATGGAATCCATGGCTTGTTTAGTCATAGAAACCTCATGGCTTGCCCAGTCATGGGGCCCGTGGCTTGAGTAGTTAGTTCATGGGGTCATAATAACGATTTCATAATGTTAAATGAATGATTTCTTAAGATGAGAGATCTTGTGAATCGGTAAAAATATATTGCTGTAAGCCTAGACAGGATGTGGAGAGTACATCCTCGGGGGCAGAACCCGAAACTCGGTCCGGGTGGGCGAGGCACTTGGTAGGTGAGTAATTTGTACTAATTACTTACTGATGCCTATAAATGGATATTTTCATATGTATTTCCTTTGAGAAAAAGGATGTGAGGTTCCGGCTGTCTGTCGGAACTGAATGTCTTATTTTATTTATTGTTTCATTTATTCATTTACTCGCCCATTTATTTATTCATTTCTTTTAAGTCAATTCAAATTATATCCTACTGGGCCTTTCGCTCACGTTTTATGTTTCAAATGTATTAAACCCCTCCCAGGAGATTCTAGGAGCGGTGCAGGGTAGCTGGAGATTTCTACTATTGGATCAAAGTGAGGATTGTGTTTATCCTCATGAACAAATGTAAGGAATTTGAGAATTATGTAAACTCATGTAATATTTGGATTTACTAGACTGTGGTTGATGTCTGTTGTAATTATTATTTACATGTGCATGTATGTACGATACTGTATGTCCTGTGGGGTGGAGCCCTGTGTTGTCAGAGGCTCAGGACTTTGTAATTTATTTATATATTAATCAAGTCAAGTGTGGGGCCCGGTTGGAAATCTGCGTTATTAACCCCTAATCGAGCTCCACGTCACCCTCCCCGTTTGGGGTGGGGGCGTGACACTTTCTTACCCTTTTTTCTATGCTCACACTATTCTATCTCTCTCTTTTTCTTCCTTATTTGTTATTTTTCCATTTCTTATAGCTTCTCTATTGCTATATAGGTTCTTTTTTTTTTCTTTTGCCCTCCCGCCCTTTTCTTCTTCCATTTATACGTAATATTCACCATGATGCAATTTATAATTCATTATTTATGCACATTTACCAAATGACAAATAATGTGGCAAAACTGTAGCTTTGCATCTCTTTTCCTTCTTATCTTGACATTTAACTTCACTTCTTTATACACTAAAAAAATCAACCACACGGTAAGCTATGTACACTAATTTGTATTATTCATGAAGAAAAACAACATTTCTAATTCTAAATACATATCTAAGCACTCTCTCCATCATAATTCTCGATCAAAAGAAGCAAAACAATCTACAAAACGTCCAAGAACAAGGTGATATCACTATCTCTAAATCAAAATATTTCCAATCCCATGAACTATTAATACTAACCCTTCAAAAATATACATTTTGCAGGTTAAAAACAAAAAAGCAACACCAAAAGGATTGAAAAAAAGGCTCCCAGTTACAATGTAAATAAATACTTATTAGAACATTATATAAACCTGCTCATGTACAAATATGTATATATAAACTACTTTTATATTATAAAAATTATCAAGACTCCATATAACATAAGACTTTTTTTCCTCTCCCCCTCATTGCAGAAAATGCTCTCATCTTTAAGTTCCATCACATTTACAACAACTATAGATAATACAAAATTATTACCCGTGGCAACGCGCGGATATATCACTAGTGTTTTCTGTAAGAAGACAACGACTCTTTTTTTTTTCATTTATATTTGTTGAGATATCTTTGTGCCGTAATCTGTCTTAAACAACGTACACGAAGCTCATTTATTTTTCTAAATCTTTTAATTTACACTATATATAATTAAAATTTCTTCAATTCCGTAAATAATAGGTGCCATTTTAAAGACTTTGCTTATATAAATTAATACTACACCGTAAAATTTTTTTTGTATAATATAATAATTTTTCTCACAGTAACACACAGGTGTACAACTAATATATATATGGGTTTAATCTTTAATCTCGTACTGGACTGGAGCAAAACCTATTATGGGCTTATTTATTTTGTATAGTTTAAAGAAGGGAGAAAGAGGGAAATAGGCCAAGACTTGAGATGAATTAAAATTAATAGGCCAATAGTTTACATAAGTTAATAAATAGACCAAATTATTGTTTTCATCCATAACTTGTCGGGTTATGAACCATAACTTGACAATTTATTCACCGTTTTTGTCTATAACTTGTCTGGCTATGAACCATAACTTGACAAGTTTGTTTATAACTTATCTGGTTATAAACCATAACTTGACAAGTTATGGCCTAATAATTTCTATAACTAAAAGTTAGCCTATATACTTTCATAAGTTTTTCATATTGACTTATTTTCTACTATTTCCGTTTAAAGAATGGGCGCAACATGTTCTTCAGTCGTTTGTAGGAGCAATAACGTAAAAATGCCATGTTGAAAAATATGTAAATGTACAATTAGCAACAACAATGTATATTTCTTGTCCAAACATGTATCCCTTTTCTAAATAAGTACAGAAATGATGTACAAGTGTGTAAATTGATTGAAAATGTGGTTGTTCATTTAACGTAAATGTATTGTCGTTTGTCATTTAGAGAGTCAACAAACGTGTTAACATAATTTTAAATTTCATGGTTTATAAGTATCCGAATTACTGAGTAGTTGTGTCTTGTAAGAAGCAGGTATGTACAAGCGAGGGCAACAAAATAAGATGAGTGAACAAATATGGAGGATGGAATTAGTAATTGAAGATAAGTCTTTAAGCATACAGTGATATATAAACCCAAGACAGCATAACACAGATAAGTAATTGATTTGCTGTAAACATTGGGTTGATTAGAGGTGCTTACTAGACTGGAGCAATTCGTTCCCTAAATGTATGACTACGAGGAAACCTGTCTCGCGTAAATTGGCTGCCCCTTGTTCCCCAACCAAGCGCTCAGCAATGCGTCGTAAGATAATTCCACAGTCTGGATCGAAGGCAGACTCGCATGAATTTTTTCTTCTCTGCCCAATCACTTTTTGTCACAAAATTAATTTCGCTTATACGGAGAGACAAAAACTTATCGTGCGCTTGGAATTCGTTTCAAAATGATTTTATTTTTTATATGCAAATGAAAATAAAAACGTTTTTAATCTCAGACAGAAATTATTTTTGAAAATACGTTTAGTAGTTTTATCAAGAGATTGTTTTTAGTGTAAAAAACCCTATTAATGTCTCTCTTTTTCTCTCTCTCTACTCGAGTGAGGAGAAAATAAAAACAAAAAATGAAAAATGACTAAAAGTAGTTTTCACACTAAATTAAAAAATCGTCTTCATTTTCATTTTTTGTCTTTATTGCGTCAAACGCCGTTTTCATTTTTTCTTTCTCAAAAAAAGTAAAAAACAAAAATATAATCAATTCTAAACACAACATTAAATACCCATTTTTGAACAAACCCCCAAGTTTTCAAAGTTAGAAACAAAGTAGTTACCCATGTGGGTCGCTCCCTTCTCCTTTTACATCTACCTAGGATAGTTACCCAGGTGGGTCGCCGAACCAATCGGTTCCCCGCAAATTTACCTGTTTTGAATGGGGATGAAAACAGTGAAGAACAGATCCTTGGTTTCTTAGGAAAAAAAATAACAAAGCCTGTAGAAAAAAAAAAGGGGGAAAAACGATGGGCCAACAACAACAAGAATCCAGGTATTGAGCAAAATAACTCTCTTGACATAAAAATACATGTAACAAGCAAAATGCCACGCCAAGTTCCACAAAAATAAAAAGCCACACAAAGAAACTAGAATATAGGTAAAGAAAAATTAACATTTACGCAAGTTGCTCTGTTTATATATATGCACTGCAGCGGAGCAGTGGAATAAACTTGAGTTGATGAGGGGGGGGGGGGGGGGGGGGGCGGCCCAAGAATGGGTATTTGACTCGAGTAAATTTCTGAGTCTGAGTTTGAGTACGCAAGTGGCGAACATTAACTTCGCTCAAGAGACTGACTCGAGTACCCATTTTCTGAGTGAGTTAAGACAACCGAACACACCTTACGTACAAGTCTAAAACCACATGTGCTTTCCATTCATTTACCTATTATCTTTTTACATTTTCAACTTTACATTATTTTAGTATTTCCTCTAGATTTTTAATTATTACTTTTGTCTAAAACTAGGTATTTAGCCTACCCTGTCCTTGACAAGTAAGACAAAAAAATTTATCTTTCAATCGAGGCCGTCCAAATCACATATAATTGTGATATTAAATGGTGCTGACTAGTTAGGCGCGATTCTATGTCTCTGACTGTAGAATAAATATCTCTTAAATTATATGAGTCTTAATTTTTACAATTTATTTTTTATTAATATTCTTTTAAACAAATATTATATTAATTAAAAAGGTATTAATCGTGAACAGTAAGTAAAAATCTAGACATATATACTTTTAAAGATAAAATTAATATTTTTTCGTATATTATATATAGACGCACTTATCAATTAGGATGATTTGCCAGAGTTATAAATTCAAAGCCATCACTCACCAAGAGCTCCAAAAACAATAAGAATTAAGAATCTACATAAACTGTAGCCATTTTGTCCATCATCATTAGGACTTTTGGCTTTATGTGATCACAAATACTTAATCACTTATGATTATGGAGATTGTAGCAAGGATTTTAACCTTAAACGTTCTGATGTGCATGATCAGCTACTAGAGACAAGAGCGAAGCATACTAGTTTGGAGGAGGACTATTATAACTTAGAGGAAGAAATTTAGAATTTTTGAGAACAGTGATTAGAAACTCATTATAGAGAAATACATGATATTATTCTTCAGAAATATGTACAAGGTTCTTTGCCCTTAACAGGCTGAGAGTTTCGCCTTTTATAGCTGAAGCTTAGTTACATACTTTTTATAAGAGATAAGGTTCATAACTACAAGATAGGATTCTTATCTAGAAAAAACAATCATTATTACAAGATAAGGCTCACACCTAAAGGATAAATGCACATGTCGACATATCTTACAAAGTGCATGCCAGCTGGGGAGGATAGGGTCTTATCTACTGTTTTGGTCAGGAGATAAGTTTAAGTTTTCCAATCTGATGAATCAGAATCCACTTAACCATAAAGATGATACTACCAAGGCTTCTGTCGTTTGTTGAGTGATCAGTCATCTTTTGGATCCTGAGAATCCTAGAGTTGTTGAAGTTCTGATATGGAAGTTCCCGTGTCTGCAGGTGAGCTATAATTGCTTCCAATGAAGATGTTCTATTGTCCATAGACTTCAATGGGTGGAACTATTGCGGAACTGGCACATGTATGTGGAATAGGCTTTGGTTTGTATCCATTTTCTCTGCACAAATATTTGATGAGATCTTTGTTTACTTCTTCGAATGATCTAGGATAGTCAAAACCAGTGTACCATGGATAGACAATGTTTTGTGTGTACAGTGTCTGGATTTCTGAGCTGATCAGGTATGGCCAATATATGATAAAAATTGTGTGCACTTATTGAACTTCTGCTGAAGAGAATGTCCAAACTCTATGTTTCTGAAGGAGTCTTTGATGTGTCTTCTCTCCACCGCATGAGTGGGGAGAACATTTCCAAGAGTTTCCATAAAGGAGATCCTTCATTGCTATGGTCATGAAGTTGTATATGGAGCTGCATGAGTAGACATCTGAGAGCAATTTGATATAAGGTTGTTTGACACCATAAATACTAGATATCATCCTCTGTGATCAAGCTGAAAGGATGGAGATTCTAAATGGCAAGATACGGTTGATCTGTGTTGTATAGATCTTTAGTTTGGGGTTATAGGTTCTATTACAGATCTTGGTCAGGTAATAAAAGAGATGAGTTTTGGCATAAAATTAGATCTAGTCAGGTCTAAGTGAATTGCCTAGATCCGGAGGAAAACGATGTCCATTTTCTACTAGGATACATAATGGTGTGCTTGTTTTACATGAGGTGATGATTTGAATTGGTTTAAGCTGAGTCAATATGTGTCCTAATAGAAAATGGACATCGCTTTCCTCCAGATCTGGGCAATTCACTTAGACCTGACTAGCCAATTTTATGCCAAAACTCATCTATTTTATTACCTAAGCAACATCTGTACTAGAACCTATAATCCCCAAACGAAAGATCTATACAACACAAACCAACTATATCTGGCCGCTCATGTAGCTTCATATACAACTTTATGACCACAACAATGAAGGATATCCTTTAAACTCTTGGAAATGTTCTCCCCACTCATGCGGTGGAGAAAAGAAACATCAAGACTCCTTCAGAAACACAAAGTTTGAACATTCTCTTTAGTAAAAGTTCAACAAGTGCACACAATTTTTCATCATACATCGGTCATACCTGATCAGCTCAGAAACCCAAACACTGTACACACAAAACATTGTCCTTCGATGGTACACTGGCTTTGACTATCCTAGATCATTTGAAGAAGTCAAAAAAGATCTCATCAAATATCTGTGCAGAGAAAATGGATACACACCAAAGCCTATTCCACAGACATGTGTCAATTCTGCAATAGCTCCACTCATTGAAGTCTATGGATAATACAACATCTTCATTGTAAGCAATTATAGCTGACCTGCAACACATGAACTTCCACATCAGAACCTCAACTATTCTAGGATTCTCAAGACCCAAAATATGACTCATCACTCAACAAACGGAAGAAGCCTTGGTATTATCATTTTTATGGATCAGTGGATTCTGACTAATCAAATTGGGAAAACTTGAAATTATCTCCTGACCAAAACAGTAGATAAGACCATATTTTTTCCAGTTGGCATGCACTTTCATAGATATGTCGACATGTGCATTTATCATTTCGGTGTAAGCCGTATCTTGTAATAATGGTGTTTGTCTTTTTTAGATAAGAATCTTATCTCGTAATTATGAACCTTATCTCTTATAAAAAGTCTGTAACCAAGCTTCAACTATAAAAGGCGAAGCTCTTAACCTATTAGGGGCGAAGAACCTTGTATACATTTTCAAAGAATAATATTATGTATTTCTCTATAATGAGTTTCTAATCGCTGATCTTTTTCTGTGAAATTTTAAATTTCTTCTTCTATGTTATAAAAATTCTCCTCCTAACTAACATACTATGTGCTTGCCTCTAATAGAGGATCCTGCACATCCGAATGTTTAAACATAAGTGATTAAGTATTTGTGATCACTGAAGGTTAAAAGTCCTAATGATGATGGACAAAATGACTACAGTTTAAGCAAATTCTTAATCCTTATGGTTTTTGGAGCTCTAAACCTTCTTTTTAAAATGATCCAACTATAATGTGATGTAATATTGAGAAATGCACAACACCAGTCTCCCAGCACAAATCTTCTGCCACAATCTCTCTTTGCAATCCTATATTAACTTTAGCAGAGAGCACTTAAAGGACGCTATCTTATTTTTTCTGGCACAAGTAATACGAGACTGGAATGAGAAGCTAATGAAATCTGTTGTTTGTTTTACTAATGAGAGGGATCTAGCAAATAATTACTTAAGGATGAAAAATAAGTGCAATTATCGTATTATCTATTCTTGTGATTGTATTGATTGCTTGTACCATTGTAAGGAAGCATTGAAAGAGAATTAAGTTTTTCACAACTATTTGAGAAGCCAGTTAAACCCGAACCATGTTTTTGTGAATTAGCATCCAAAAAATCCAAAATCATATCAGTTAACGGGCCGACTAAAATTATAATTATAACCTCAGAATAGACAATGAAAATCGATATGGGACTAAGTCCGTTTGGTAAAGGGATTCGAATCATGATTTGAATCATGGTTCATAATTCGTTATAGTATTTTTTTTTATAAAAAATATACATAAATCGAAAATAATTCTGAATCATAATTCTGAATCCTTTTATCAAATGGACTAAAAAGAGCTCAAATAGATCATCTTCACTCTTATGCCACGACCATCATAATTATGATCGATTGTGGAAAACAATCATCATCACTGTGTCCTCAGCTACCAATCATCATCACTGTGTCCATAATTTCAGGTTTTTTGTTTTTTGGTTTTTGTTGTTTTAGATTCTGTCTCTGCCAACCTTCATGCCTTCAACAAACACTAGTGTGGTCAGTGAGCAAATCAGCTGGCTTTTTCAATGAAATCAGAACTACATAAACGAAGATTCGCGACATCTATTTATCTAAACAAAGAAGAATAACACACCTATAAAGAACTAATCATGTCACTTTGTTTGGTCTATAATTTATTGCACAGTTTCCTATCCAAAGCACCCAAAGGAAGGAAAAAAAAAACTGGTATAAAAAAAGCAGATTTTATTACTACATAAAAAGGAAACCCAATTGCTATTAAACAAGATTTTACTTATCAATGTTGGAAAAAGGGAAGTTTTCACTTTCTTACGGCTAGGTTTCATTTTGGCTTCAACACGGCCTTCAAGAATGCTCAACTAATCAAAGTTTAAAATTCTCTTTTGGATATTATACATCTTCACAAACACCAGTAACATTCTAGAGAGAAATGTTCAACCAAAAATTGAACAACTAGAAAGTGTGAATCATATAATGTGTGTGCTACTTTTCAATCTATAACAAAAGGAAAGTTATCCAACCTCCATATCAGAGCTAATATTATGAGAATGTGGAGCAAAATGTTTTCAAATCTTTCAACAGCAGCAATAGAAATCAATGAGAGAAGCTGCTAAAGCAGTGCTGCTATCATGCTTGCCAACAAGAAATTCTCAACACTTGTGCAGGAAAAAAAGAAATTCTCAACAGAATCGAGCCTAACAACTGTGACGTCCAAAATTTATAATCTGTCTAGCTTGACACAATATTTGATGCAAAATAAGGAAGTTAATTGGGGTTTGATAACATTTTGTTTGAAAGTTGAGTTTAGTTTAGTTGAGTTTAGTTTTGACCTTTGGAGAGCAAACCTTTTAACTCCAAACAATTTGCTCTTATGCATAAGAACAATTAGTGACCTCAATGTTGTCCATTTTCAGAGTATTATGAAGTAGAATTATGAAGTAGAACTTGGAATCCGAAAGGGATTTTCATCGATACTCGAGAAAAAGGAAGACAAGATCTAAGCACAGGACACCACCAAAATTTAAAAAGCGCATGAAGCATATCCCTATACGCACCTAAGATAAAATTGTGCTCTTGAATGCCGAACGTAGAGCTCAAAATGAAGCTAAGAAAATGAAGCAAGTAAGCAATACTTGGCAAAGAGACAAATATCATAATTAGAAGGATCTATTTATGCCTACCTCGACTCATTTGTTATAAAAAAAAATAAAAAAAAATTCCTCCGAAATCATATGCAAACATCAGGATGCAAGTATAATAGTGTTCAATTTATTCTAAAATTATTAGACGTCAATTGCAACTAAATTTAAAGATCACAATATAGTTTGTCAAAATTAAAAATTCAAAGTCAATTCAAAGAAATAATCATTCACATAATAAAAAGATGTAAAAATGTAGAAAGACATAATATTACTCATCAACTATGGATCTGCATTACTAGCATAGAGCTGAACTGCATAAAACCTTCTAACAGCTAATATCTTTTTGTCGTTAAGGTACTTTTTCGCTTCTTTATTGCATTTTCCAGCCATGAGCATCTCCAATGTCTTTAACATGTATACTCCACAGTCACCCCTATTAAACAAATTTACACATAAGCTTAGAAGTAACAAGAGATTAGTTTTTATTAAAAAATTAAAATGCAAATACAACTTACGTATTTTTGTTAATAGGGACTGTATTTTCTTCTGCTTGCGCTAAGATCATCGAACTCTTGAAATTATCTTTGCAGCTTGAGAATTTCTCCGACTTCTTAAGCAAAAAAGGGAAATACTCAAGAAATGGTTTCACAGAATTGTCCATATCCTCAAGTGAAAGACAAGTAGGAACCGAGTCATAGATTGTTACGATCCAAGATGAAACATCAACATCAAGTAATATCCAATGACAGTTTAAACAGTTCCATGGAACGTAGAAACGACTAACTCCCGCCCAATCTCTTCCCCTACTTGGCCTAATCCCTTTATAGTATTCTTCCATCTGGGCAGTAATTTTAAAGTTTTTAGTCTCTGGATTGACAGTATCATTGTATAATGCACACAATGTCTGGGAAAAACAATCACTGAGAATGCAGATATCTTTAGGAAAGATGTTAGGAAACTTATCGATCCGTTTCCTAAACAAATATAAAATCTCATCCACATGCTGCAAAAATACAAATTAATTCAATTGATAAGTAAATCAATAAATATAATTAATAATTTATAAAGAAGATATATATTTGATTATTACAAAAGAGTAGTAACTTACCTCACTATTTATATAAGCACCTTTGCGCAACATAATCTCAAAAAAGTGTCGATTTTGCATAGCGAGCCCGCATCGGATGGTCAGGCTACCTTTCATTTCACCTTTGTACCATATCCAAAAGGCTTGCTGCTCCTTCTCATAAGGATGCTTGAATGGGTCAAAAGTAGGATGTTCTGACCTTGTGAATTTAACCTTCTTTGGCCACTCTAGAAATGGTGATATCAAGGCTTGAGACCGCTTTTTACGCTTCAGTTGTTGACCATATTTCACAATCTCATCACCCAATTCCACATAGCTCACTCCCTCATGAATAGGTGTAGGTGGTGTCATATAAGAACAATCATCTACATCTCCACCACCATCTACGATCTCTTCACCTGGTGTGGGCTGTTGGTTGGTAACATCGCCAACACCACTTTTTTCGTTATCTGCACCTTGTAAGAGTTGTTGTTCACAATAGGCATCACCACCACCACCACCATTATTTCTGATATCTGCACCTTGTAAGGGTTGCTGTTCACAATAGGCACCACAACCACCACCACTATTTCTGATATCTACACCTTGTACGGGTTGCTGTTCACAATAGGCACCACCACAACCACCACTATCATCTCTAATCTCTTTGCATCGTGAGAACTGTTGCTCACACTCAGTATTGTGAGGATGGGGATCAAGGATGTTGCATAGAGTATCCCTTCTACCCATAAGTTGCTCGATCTTCATCATAATTGCCTCATTTGCACTGCCAATAGCTAACCGAACATTGGCCATAATTGACTCCACATGGTTTGCATGCAATGATCGGATCATGTCCTCATGATTTGCATGTAATGCTCGAATCTTCTCCTCATGGTTTGCATGTGATGATTGGATCTTGTCCTCATGTTCACCGAAACGACGATCAAGAAGATGAAACATCTCTAAAAAGTGGTCCTGCTGACCTCTAGATGGAGCGGCAAAGGAGGTCGATGCTGTTGGCATCGATGCATGGGCCTGAGAGCCTATCGAAGTTGATGTTTCAACGACTGGGCCATGCGTTTGGGGGGCAATACGAGTGGTAAAGGCTCCAAGAATCGTGCCATGGGTCGTGGTGGCTGGGGGAGAAGAAGCGGCTGGACTTGGTCGATGATCCACTTTCTTAACTACAGAACTATGCAAGATAACATCTCCTGCTAAAAACATTGTGAGGTGATCTATGACTCCATCCACAGTATCCTCACGCTTACCGAGGCGTTGATAGTAGTCTTGTTCTTTCTCCTCCGCTAAAGGAGTCAAAGTAGGTCGTACAGTAAACTAAAAAGAAATGAAATGTGTATAAGCTATTAGTCCAAAACGATAAAACTAAATTTAAAAATGTAAAGTGTAAGTTAGAATTACCTCAACCGACCTCATGAGCTCCAAACATGGACGCCATAAGGTCGCCTTTTCTGTCAATTGCCAACGAAACCACCGTGGAATATGTTTACCTCGATCTTCAAATTTGGCCAGGCTCTTTCCCAACTCGGGCATAGCCTCAAAAGCCCATGCCTAGAATGAAAAATATAGCGACATTACTAAAACAACCAAATAATAAATTATATTTAACTAGGAAAAAAATATTAACGTAGAGTGAAAACCTTACCTGAAAGATCCACGGGCATCCGAAAAGATTATAATATTCAGGACCTTTCTTATTCTTTTGACACCTTTTCTCCCATTTTTCTGCGAGGTTTATCTTCTTCAGGCTCGTGAGTGTCAAATCATAACACTCAATTCCCCAAGGATATTGATCAAAGAAATTGAGGTCAGCGGCATATTTAAGCCAAGATGAATTAATCTTCTTCCTCGCGTCTCCAGCCATCAAGAACCCAGCTATCATGTATACAAATGCTAGTCGCACTCTATCCTTGGATTTGACCTTTTTTTGGCTTAACTCTTCAAGTTTCTTAGCAACATCATCGACAGTGACACCATTCGCACCAGGCCAGTACTTGTTCATTAGTATTTCTTGGACCTCATGGGATTTAATTTCTTCTTGAGATGGGCCACCGCTTGTGTACAAGCCGGTTATCAAGGCAAACTCATTGAGAGAGAACCTTAACGGTTTACCCTCTGCGGAGAACCAAACCTCATGCTCCTTCTGGCATTTGACTCGCCTCAACAATAAATGATGTATCAGTGCTCCAGAAAAGTTCCCTTCAGTTGGCAAGTCTATTAAGCGACCTAATTGAGGGTACCTTCGAAACCAAACTCGTTCACTCTCTGTTAGCCAATTGCGAATATTTTCTATGACATTTAATTGTGACCGAATGGTAATTTTACCCGGGAAGTCTTCCACAGTCACTACACGTGGGGGTAGTTCACAGAGCTCTGTTGTGTGAATTACTTTCGGAATCTGCAACAACAACAACAATAACAAGCCTTAATCTCAACTTGCTTTCGGAATCTGAATTAACAAAAATAATTAATTAATTTAGCGCCCATTGTTCATTGTCATATCCGCACGACCATCATTTAGAGAGAATAACCTGTTATATTTAGCGTTTAACTAGAGCTTGTCTACTTTGCCAAGAACAACCTTGAACGACCATCTGATATCTGTTGGTAATTTAGGGTCATTTAGGTCGCCCGGACAACATTTTTGTTTAATATCATTGGTATATGTTTTCTTTCTCTTTAACAGATATGTTTAAAAAAAAAAACAAAAATAGCGATTTAAGTACACATTGTCAGAGAATGGTCATGTACATCACACAAGTACCAAAAGCATGGCTCTTATTAAGTGATCGTATACAGAGAAATAGGATTCACCCAGTGCATTGAATTTTCATTTAAACTTCTTTTCCTGGTTATGATTGATATATCTCAAAAATAACAGTTCAAAAAGCAAAGCTTTCTCAAATATAACAATTCTAGTCTGGTGGACAGTGTTAATTTTTCTTTTTAATTGAAGTTTATCATTAGCTTCTTAAAAAAAATATATTGCTGATACATAAGTAATATATGTGTGTATATGTATGCATACATATGTGTGTAATACTACCGTACATATAAGTCCATGAAAAGATACTACTTTATAGCTTTTACTTTTTAGTTACTGAAATTAATTACTAATATTTGTTGACTTACAGAAAAAAAAAAAAAAAGAAAAAAGTAAAAGAAAAAAATCCCTAATATCGTGCTGATATAGTTTCTACAATGAAAAATATATCCACGGCAAATTAAAAACTACCAAAAAGTTATGATACATACTTAACGAAAATATAATTCATCTAAGATTATATGTTTTTGCGTGATGCGAATATAGCCAAAAGAAAAAGGGAGTTTTTTGGTGCTATTATTCCCCGTTCCTTGATTCTTTTTTTACCAAATAGTTCCTCAACTTAAATTTTTTGGAAAATTAATTATGGATTTAAGAAATTTATTGAAGATAAAGACAGGTCCATTGCATTATTGGCGGTGTCCATAACCCAAAGCCTGACAGTGGCACTTGGGGTCTTTCTTTGCTTTTTTTTTTCCTTTCCCTTCTTTTTTTGTTTTATGTATTTTTTTTTTTTTGGTAATACTTATGGTTTTAACATCGACTTTTTGGGGTCCTGGTTCCATTTTTTATTATTGACAAAGCTAGAACATGAACAATATTGAAAACTATAGAAATTGAGAAGATAAAATTTTAGCACTAATTTAAGAATGACATTCCAACAGCTATCCAAAATGGAAAAACAAAAAACAAAAGAACAAATGCATACATATAATTAAATTCTCCTTAAAAATACGTAAAAATGAAGATACATATACACTATAAGTTCTTAAATAAAACACGAAAAACTGCTAATATATAACAACACAGATGTACGTATATATACCTGCAAGAGAAGATTCTTGGAAGACGAATCGCAAGCCATTGAGAAACTCGCAAGTTTTAGCTGAGAGAAAATAATGAGTGAAATTTTACGACTTGTTAATGATTTTCTTGTTTTGTATGACTCTCCGATTCTTTCTCTCTCTGATTTTTTTATTTGGAAGCAAACTCTCCTATTCTAATAGACAGAGAAAACCCTATTTGTTTGCACAAATATATATACACATGTATGTATAATACAACTGTACATTCAAGTTGACAAAAAACCCATAAAACGTACTACTTTATAGCTTTTACTTTTTGATTACTGCAATTAATTACTAATATTGTGTTGACTTACAGGAAAAAAAAAAAAGAAAAAATCCCTAATATCGTGCTTATATATTTTCTACAATAAGGTGCAACAGAAAAATATATCCACTGCAAATTAGAAACTATAGTAAAATTCTGATACCTTCACTTAATGAAAAGATTATTCATCCATGATTATTTGTTTTTACGTGAAGCAAATATAGCCAAAAGAAAAAGGGAGTTTTTGGTGTTATTATTCCTGATTCCTTGATTCTTTTTTCCAAATAGTTCCTAAACTTAAATTTTATTCGGTGTTTTTAAATTTGATATTATAAGTTATATGACCATTTTTATTGAATAAATCAAAAGAAACAATTACAAACTATAACATACATATATATATA
The DNA here is from genome assembly GCF_000414095.1 of Morus notabilis. Taxonomy (NCBI): domain Eukaryota; kingdom Viridiplantae; phylum Streptophyta; class Magnoliopsida; order Rosales; family Moraceae; genus Morus; species Morus notabilis. The sequence continues at coordinate 794,953 of NW_010359622.1, forward strand.
TATATAGACACACATATATACAATATTTCAAAAATGCTTGAGATAAAATAATAATCATTTGATACGCTATGATATCAATAACCTTTAATAGCTCCTGCTATTTTAGCGCTCTAAAATACGCTATGGAGACAACCTCGTAGCGTTTTTTGGCAGCTGTAAAAAGGAATATTTGTTGTAGTGTCCATTTAAAACTCTTGGGCTTGTCGTAACCCTAGGTATCTCTAAGGTTGGACTTGGACTTATTGGGCTTAATATGGGTGTGGTCACCTAGTGGGTTTCCTTAGGTGAACTTAAAGAATACTCTAATCACCACTTGGGCTTTCGGGGCCATTTGAGTTCCTGGATCAAGCTAAGGGTGTTGCTAGTCTCTTAGGGAATTCAAATATAAGTTTTGGTTTCCAGTTCTCGACGTTCGATTTTATCTTTTGGGAAATTACTGTCTTACACTTAGCGGGTTTTGGTTGTTCCATGGTTATGAGTCTAAGGTATTTGTTATCCTAAGAATTTTTCCTTCAAGGTCCTCGAGCTAAAGCTCAGAGCTCGATGTCCATTTGACAATTTTACCCTTTATGCGGTCGAATCGTCAATTTTACACCTTAATGGCTTTTCGGATGACTAAAGGGTTTTAACGATGGCTTCCTAACTCTTTTTCTGCCTTGATAAGGCTCTAGACTTACTCTACAGAGTCACCCTCAGGTTCTTCTAAATTTACCCCTAATATTGGAGAAATTGATATTTTTGCCCCCGGGATGGTTTTGATATTTTCTACCAGTAAGCTTATTTTAATGCAAGGATCAAAACTCATAAGTGGGCCCAAGGCGGATTCTCTATATAAAGACAATTTTACCCTCAGTTAAAGTTTAGTCAACTCAATTTCTAAACGTAATAACTTTTTATCCGTTTAGAATTTGAAAAGGCTCTAAACATAAACGTTTCTCCAATCATCTAGATCTACAATATTCCTTGCTTGAGCTAAAATCAAAATCCGCTTCTATCTAGGACGCCCTTTGAAATTTTGCTTATTTTTAGACCTAGGGGCATTTTCGTTCATAAAACTTTTTGAATGTTTTTTGTAACTGTACCAAAGTTTCCAAACTCCATAAATCATATATTAGCATATCAAAGCTCATAATTTCATGCCATAATAAACATTTGTCATGCCAAACTTTAGATTACCAAACTAGTTCAAAGTTTTGATTTTTCCATAAGACTTTTTCAAGTCTACCGAAAGTTGGCATCTTTTACTTATTACCATAATTTTATCATTCAAAACCAGATTTCAAGCTCTAAAAACACAGCTATAAGGAGATCATAGCTTTTATCATACAAAAATATAAAGTAGAGGAAAAATCACTAAGAATACCAACACTTTTTCCACACAAACACAACAATTATTTAAGGTTTGGATTTTTGACGCATTTACCTTAGATTTGAGACTTGGTTTGGCCAAGGAAGTCCTAGACTCCTCCTTGGTGACAATCCTAGGAAGAGAAACACATCCTTTAATATTTTGAAAGAAAGTTCAAGAATGGACAAGAGAACCAAGTTTTTAGAGTGTAGATTCCTTACCGAACCTTCTCTAGGACTTAGATCCTCTCGTTGTGGATTAGAAAGCAAGATTGTGGGGTAGAATGAGAAAATTTTGAGAGTCACAAAGGGAGAGAGGCTGCCGGTTTTGGTGGAGAGAAAATGGAGAGGAAGTCTGAACGTCGAAGTGAGAAAAGAGAGTGAATGATCAATTAAAATTTCACCCTCACCTATTTATAGACTAAGAGTGATGAGGGACTAAATTGCAAGAAATATTTGCTTAAAAAGCCTTCATCATGGACGGCTACCTTCATTGGGAGTTGAGAAAAATTTGTGCATTCTTCCATGTGTGATGATTACACTTTTTAAACTTTGTCTAACGAGTAATTATGGGTGCGTTTGAAATTCATTACAAAATAATTTTGTTTTCTGTATAAAAATAAAAATGAAAAAATTTTCATTTTTATTTTAGAATTATTTTTAAAAATGTGTTTGGTAGTTTTATTCTGAGATTGTTTTCAATTTAAAAAAAAATAAAATTGTGTTTAGTGGTTTAATTTTTAAGAACATGTAATAATATTTAAAATAATAATAATATTAAATATATTAAATAAACATTAATATACATGAAAACGTGTGTTATGCTTATGCTACTACTGAGTAGGGGGGAGGGGGGGCGCAGTTGGTCGGAGAATAGTTGGGGAGGGGGGGCAGTCAGAGAAGCCCATCCCCACCCGAGGCGGCGAACTCCGGGTGGCACCGGCGATGATCGAGTACCTTTTGGCGGACAGTGCAGTCGAACGGAGAACGAAGAACATCGAGGAAAGAAGAAAAGGAGAGTAGAAGAAAATGGAAAACAGGAAAATGAAAACGAGTATAAACCGTTTTTAGAAATATATACAAACTATGAAAAGGGTAAAAACGTTTTCAGTTTCAATTTATAAGAGAACACAAACCAAACGCGTTTTTGAGATTATTTTCAGTTTTTGTTCCTAAAAAAACGTAAAAAACGTTTTTGAGATTGAAACCAAAGGCGCTCCATGTTTTTATTTTAAGCTTAATACCTAGTGGTCTTTCTTCTAAATTTGGAAAGATTTATTGTATAACTTTTAATTGGACTTGACATGGTATTGGAGAAAGGAAATTTTTGTCCTTTTCCTCCCTTAAGGTGGCACCAATTTGGCATTTTTTTTTTGTTTTGCTTGTTAAATGATGCTTTAATCCTAGCCTTCTATTTCAAATTTGATCAATTTCTATCCATTGTATTGGAATTATTTGTGATGATACCTCGATTTGATTTGGCTCAAATCACAATAAATTTTTATCTATGAGTTCCACTTTTGGTATTTTTTTATACTGATAGTATCCATAACTTAGACTACAGTATGGCATGAAATATGACATGACTAAAATTGTTGTTGCTACTACTGTTGCAATACGTATTTTACTCGTGTTGTTATTCATTAATTGATTCGGGAAATTTAATTCTTAATTTTATGGAATTGTAATTCCGATCCCTTATTGAATCTCATCTTAGCAGAAATTGCTAGTCTCTGGTTACGACCGAAACTCTTTACTTTTGCGGTCGAAATTTCACGAAAATGTTCGTATTCCGAGAATTTCTATTCCATGATCTTATTTCAAATAATAACAATTAACTTCATTCTTAATTTAATCATAGACGTGTCTTATTTCATGTTTGTTTCTCTTGTTCTTGGAACACTCCTCCTTGATGACAACACTTATAAGTCAGAGGAGATTCTTTTTGTCGACTTATCATTGAAAATTCTAAGATCATTCATATTTTATGAAAATAGTTACCAGTTAAATTCTAATCAATAAATCTTATATAGTACTAATCATTATTGGGCGGCCTCTGAGCATTCCCGTACGGGTACTTGTACCCTGATCTTTTAATAAATGCTTCTTTAGACACGACTTGTCGAGTCAGACTAACCTGTACTCCACAAACTTCTTCCACATATCCGAAGTAATTGAAGGGTAGTATCTTTTAACTTTCTGTGGGAGCCAAACTACAAGATCTGTGAAATGTTGCTCTTGCTCAGGGTTTTTTTTTATTTACAAAAAAGATAACAAATGAGGCTCTATTACATAAGATCATTCCTATTTAACCCAAAATTCATCCCTCAAGCATATGTACCAAGCATACCACTAACCATGTAATGATGTTCTAATAGTGATTTTACCAGCTTAAAAGATCAATGAAGGTTCAAAAGTCATTTTCTCAACTCTCTTAACTAACCTAAAATCAAGCACTTAAACTCGGGAATTTCCTCAGCTGACATGCATTAACATCCATCTTTCCACAAGGTTTAACACGTGCAAAAAGAGAAACTCTGGAAGTCATTTCTTAGTAACCAAGACAGTGAAAATCAACTCAAACAACTTCGTAAAAATTTTAACCCAAATATCAACATGACAAAAATCACTCTTACGCATGAATGTGCTCACCACCCCCAACCAAAATCAGACAGTGTCCTCAGTGTCAAAAATTATAGAAATATAGAGAAAGAAGACACATGGACGATGAGCATTCCACATATGAGCACAGCTTGAGCTTCCTAATATGATTCTCCAAAAATACACATAAAAAAAATGTAAAAAGAAGCAAAGAAAACAGAAAATGAAAATATGGTACATGAGATGTGAGCAAACTACTCAGGGCTGGTAAACGGGGTCATCAAGAATGATCTCTTCAACATGGTTCACCCGCTCTAAGTAATTCTTCAGACGCTGGCCATTTACTTTGACGATTCTCCCATCGATCGGGTCATCAACCTTGATAGCTCCATTGAGAAAAACGCGTTTCACTACGAACGGGCCAGTCCACCGTGACCTCAACTTACCGGGGTGGAGATGCAAACAAGAATCATAGAGATAAACCCGTTGATTCGGCTCAAAATTCTTCCTCAGGATTTGCTTATCATGAGTCACTTTCATTTTTACCTTGACCCTGGAATTACGCTCTTTTCGCATGTCGATCAAGCGTTGTTCTTGCAACGCATCGAGTTTAGATGAGATGATGACTGGGAATGTGCCTTCATCTCCCAAGAACGCATGTTTTAAGCCTTCAGGTAGTTGGGCTAGCTTGACTTTTGGAGCCTCCTCGGTGGATGATTTTAGTTTTTCTCTTTCTGTCAGGAGCTCCTCAAAACACGGTGGCCCAAACTTTGTTCCTCTATCATGTGATTCTTTGTGGGCTTAATTTGAAGCCACACGTCTAACAATCTCCACCTTGGCAAAAATTAAGCCAAGCCCAAATAATGAAACTCCCCCGCCATCTGCTCCAAAACCCCATAGGGTTAATTCCAATTTGTAACTCTAAATAAGTCCAAGCGAAGCCTAAACTTTCAAACAGCAACCAACTTGATCACCAAACTTGTCACAACTAATGTAATACAAATCAAATTATCAAGCTCCACCTGCTCACGAACACCGAGATCTTTATCTGCAACTACTAACTCTCGGTCTTCAAATAGGATGGCAAAATTATCAACTCTGTGAATTACCAAACTTGGTGACTTTGGATAAACAAACCACAACCAATTGCCATTCATCCCCAACTCAAATCCTAGGAATGTTTTTGTCCATCGCTCAAGTTTACTATCATTCACATGAGCACAACTAGAACAACCAAATCTCAAAATAAGATCAACAGAGCAACCAAACCGTACCTCAAACGGAGTCTTCAATCTAAATGTAGTTGATGGAGATCTAACCAAAAAACAGGCTAGAAAACCAAACTTAGAAAGTAAACAGCAAGCTTGCCCTAACAGAGCTGAATTCATACTATCTGCGACTAACAACTGTTGTGGCAAATTCCAAATAGTGCGGTGTCTTACTATCTTCTTCTCGCAAAACCCGTAACTCTCACCAAATTGCACACCATCATAGTCATCAATAAATATCAAAACTGACATCCCCACATCACTCACATGACCCGAATGCAAAATGCCATGAACGAGTGATCCTAAAATCTGGATCTAAGTAAGATGAGACGGTAGTAGCACAAACAACTATACTACCCTGCGGAAAATTGAGGCCATTAAGTAACTCCCCTTAATCACCACAGAAGCTCCCTTACTAACTCTCAAAACTCCACCTTCAGTAGAATACCTATAACCTTGTGAGTCGAAAGTCCCCAAAGAAACAAGACTTTTCTTTAAATCTGGCACATGTCTAACATCAGTCAAAGTCGTAACTCTGCCATCAAACATCTTAATTTTGACTGTTCCAACACTAGTTATTCTACAAGACATATTATTCCCCATAAGGACAACACCAACATCAATAGACTAGTAGTCAATAAACCAATCTCTATTAGGGCACATATGTTGAGAACATCCATAATCAATAATCCAAGAATTGCCTACGCAATCACCAGACATAGATATGACATAATCATCATCTTCAAAATACTCAATACTATTAGCTGATGCTTCTTCCCCAGTTTCCTTATTTCTCTTGAGTTTGGGCAATCAACTTTCCAATGCGCTGGTTGGCGACAATAGTTATAGTTGCCTTTTCTATTTTTAGACTTTCCACTTTTTTTTTTGTTGTTGTCTTTTTTCACTCCTCTACCTCTAACAACCAAACACTTTTTTCTTCAGTTCTTTAGAATTCAAAGATGCCTTAACATCTTCCAAAGAAATAGTGTCCCTACCATATAACATAGTATCAACAAAGTACTCATACGAACGTGAAAAAGAACACAACAAAATTAATGCTTGATCCTCATCATCGATTTTCACTTCAATATTCTTCAAATCCAGAATAATTCTATTAAATTCATCAACATGCGAAAGAGTGCACAAAGACTATTTTAAATAGAGCAGGTTAGCGACAGACTTAGTCATATAGAGGTCTTCTTTCGCATCATCTGACAACATTGCCGGTAAAGCCTCTTTGCCATTTAGCACCTTAAGCAACCCTTGCTAAACTAATATGGCTCACATCTTGACACGCCAAAGACTGAAATCATTCTTCCCGTTGAATTTTGTAATTTCATACTTTATCGTCATTGCAGAGGTCATAAATCCCAAAATAATTTGACAAATAAAACAAAACTCTGATACCATTGTTGTGCCAAAATGTCAAATTAAGCAGATTCAAGACAAAATATGAATAATAAAAAAATCTAAGAGACACAAGGATTTAACGTGGTTCGACTTTTGACCTACGTCCACGAACAGAAACGGCGAAAAAATTTCACTATAACCAAAAGACATTGCAAAAGCCTATCAAAAACCTCTCACTACTCAAATCCCGAATACACCCAAAATCTCTCAACTCAAGAATAAGAACTCTAACTGTCAAAGAATAATTCTATGACCAAATATTCTTACACCAAACAAAAGAGAAAAAATTGTGTATCAACGGGAGAAACCCAACTGTGCTGCAGCTATACTCTTGCGCGGCTCTAACATATATATGTAATGCTCACTCTAAGAAAAAGTCAGACAAACCAACCTGCCGCATTACTAAAACAAAGGGAATGATATGGGCCTTGGGCCCAAACCTAAAAATATGCTTTGTGGACTTAATTTGAAGCCACGCGCCCAACAATTTCAATGTTTAAATGTTGAATGAAAGTTTAAGAAATGAAAATCTTTAAAATAAGAATATTTCGTGAAATTTTGAGGGCAAGTAACGAGTCTCGATTGTAACCAGAGACTACCAATTTCCAAAAAACAATCATATACTATTACAAGAAAGTACTGGCACGCACTCGAAGACAACATAATCTACCAAATACTTTTCAAGAATTCTGCGCGCAAGATTGTTTCTTTTCCCCCCCTAAAAGACAACACCTCTCACATGCGGATACTTTCAAGTGAAACATTTTCCCTTCTATGTAATTAACGAAACATGTGTTTACACGTCTCTTAAGAAAACGCGTCTTTACTTGTGTCAAGAACTATATTCGTCTCTTTTCTGTTAAGAGTATGACAATCATGTAAAGTATGTATTCCCCAACTCAAACTCCCTAGCATCTTCATACACCCCAAGCATTAAAAATAATTGTTCAGAAAAAGTGGAAGCAAGCAAATTTCCATGCTAAAATGAAAGGCTTTGCTGAAAAGCAAATTTAAGTATAAGAGCGGAAAAACAACTATCAAAATATAGGTCACCCAAAAGAAAGAGCAGACATGGCTTTCGTAGAAAAACTCACCATTTAAGTCACCTAAGGAAACAAAGGAAAATCAACTACAAAAGGTCTTGTCAGGAACCTGATTAGGATGTCCATGAATTTAATTTCACAATAAATAAATAAATAAATATATCAAATATATAATTTCAATTACTTCCTACTTGCATTTGAACAAACTACAATATATTGTGGAATTCATAAAATTTAGGTTGTGTTTAGTATGAGGGTTTTAAAATTAAAATTATAATTCTGATTCAAACCTTTATTTGTTTACAAAATATAAAAAATAGTTCTTAAAAATTAGTGTTTAGTTTAGATGATTCTAGTTCAAAGTTTGAATCTGATATGATGTTTTAAATCATAACCACCATGAAAAATAAAACCACTTCTTCCTTAAATTTAGATGGTTCAAACCTCTAGCTTTGATTCCAATTTTAAGTTTGGACTCCAAGTTCAAACCATTACATGTTTCTAATTCTAAAACTAAAACCACCTGATTTGAACTAAACGCAAGCTTAATGATAAATGAAATAGTTAGTACGGTTGAGTTGTTTTGAACACTAGCAAAAAAGGCAATCATCGTATTAACACCTAATGATAAATGCAATATCAATTAGCACCCAAAACCACTATTCCAAAGACATTGATGAACAAAAAATATAAAAATAATCTCATCACATTACATCAACAATTATAAAGACATTGAAGACCAAAAAAACAGTCTAACATTCAGAAATGGTTACAATTAGCTCACTAGCACAGAAACGATTCAATCTCTGGATTTGGAAACCACTATCACATCCAAAAAAACAGTCTAACATTCAGAAATGGTTACAATTACAGGAACAACGATGAACAAAAACACGATAAATTAGCTCACTAGCACAGAAACGATCCGATCTGAGGAATTGGAAACCATACTGCATACACCAGCACAAATCAGGCCAAGATCGGAGGAATCAAATCAAGCGGCGTATAGAGGCCGTCGGTATTCGTTAAAGTACTCCTCGCGATCGATGAACACGATCGCGTAGAGTGCGTAGATTATCCCGGGAATGTAACCTAGCAGAGTTAGAAGCAAGCATATCCAGAACTCGACCTGAAAATTTTGAGAAAATTTTTCATCAATTACGCAAAATTAACCTCCATTGAAACGCTCAGGGACAAAAATTTGAGAAAATTTTTGAAGCGGATCAAGATTGGAAAATTTCCTAATTTCTTGGCAACCAAACGGGAAAAAAAAAAAAAAAAAAA
>NW_010359622.1:805831-810990 GCF_000414095.1 Morus notabilis
AAGAAAGTTTCCAACTGACGTGAGACATAGGTGGAATTCAACATATTTAATGTTGAAGGCAGCACTCTCATATTCACAGCTTATCACAACATATGTAAACAGTAAGAACGATCAAATTTTAATTTTCGATCCTGATTGGCAGATTGCTGAGTATTTTTTTTAATTTTTAGAAGTTGTTTACAATGCTACTGAATTACTTTCTGGAGTTTATTATCTACTGCACATTTAGCTTTACATCAACTATTTAATATTTCAGAAACATTTTCTTATTATAGGGCTACACAACTTTTTGGAAATATAGTTAACTTAATGGAAAATAAATTTAAAAGTTATTGGTCAGGTTGTCCTATGTTATATGCATTGGCAACCATTTTAGATCCTAGGTGCGGAGTAGATGGAACTGAATCATTGATGACTGCTACCGCAGAGAATTTAAAAATAGATATGCAACTAAGTATTACTGACGCTAAGAAAATGTTAGAAAAAGTTTTTAGTTTGTATGAAGCAAAATATAGCACGGGTCAAAAAGAACAAGTAACTTCGTCGTCAACTACCAGTTCGGGGCCTAAAGGATCGTCGTGGAGTTTCTTGAAGAAGAAAGAGAAAACGGCAGGATCATTCTCAACACAAGCGTCTACGGAACTAGTCAAATATTTTGAAGCAAATTTTGTAATCGATGACGACAAACTAGACATCTTACAGTGGTGGAAGAGTAAGACAGATCGTTTTCCAACACTGTCCATAATAGCTCTTGACATTCTGACAACTCCAGTGTCAACGGTAGCATCGGAGCAAGCTTTTAGCGCAAGCAACCGAATTCTTGACGAGAAGAGAAGCAGAATGCATCCAGATATCTTGGAGGGACTAATGTGCGTTAAAGACTGGGAAGATGCCAGAAGACGAAAACAACAATACACAGATTATTCGATGCAAGAATATTTTTCTAACTTAGAAATAACAAAATTTTCTGGAAGCACTTAGGTTTGTAATTTACTATTCCTAGCTACTGCACTCTTTTTTCATTTGCTAAGGTTTTGTCCCGATCTCCCCACGGGTTTTACTTAGCAAGGTTTTTAACGAGGCAGTCATTTACGTGTACTCCTATTACGTCAATTCAATAAAATCACATCTTTTGGGGCATTTGATATTTTTTTAATTAAATTAAAAAAAGGGCCGGGGACGGCCCGTGAAGGGCCCAGGCCGGACTAGGGCCAGGGCCTGGACCGGGCCTGAGTTTTTTTTCTCAGGCCCGGCCCTGCACTGTGCAGGGCCGTGCCTGGCACGGCCCAGGCCCGTGATGGGCCTGGGGTCAAGCGTGCCGTGCCGGCCCGGCACGACACGTTTGACAACACTAGTCTGAATGAATAAGGAAGCAAATAAATAGGTGGAAGATTTATGATCATTTATCTGAATCTGATCTTCAAGTGAGTGTGAAATATGCTGTTTGACTTTCCACCTACGACTAATAAAACGTTGTCGTTTCACGGTTTGTCGTGGTTCTTCTTCTTTCCTTTTTATTTTTATTTTTATTTTTTAAGGCAAACAATTTTGAGAAAAACTATTAAGAAACTGAAATTAGCAAAATTACCTCCTTTATTTTTTATGAAATTTTTTATGAAGAACGATTGGGTTCGTTTATTATAAAAAATGGTTGTTTCTGATCGTTTTGTAGTTATTTTATAAATAAAATTTTTTAAAAAAATATTTGACTAATAAAACTTTTCGATTGCGTCATTTTTACAAAGACCTCACGTTTAAGAAATTATGAGAATCACATGACAGTTTTGTTCCTTGGGTTTTCAAGAAGAAACTTGAGGATTCATCCACATCAGGTGCTACACCATGTACGATGTTCTCATCATATGATCGAGATTTCTTAGCTCTCGAAAGGTAGATGGACTAGACAACCAAGGTGGTCTCACGGCCATATGTCCAACTCACAGAGATACAGACGGAAGAACAAAGCCACCGTCCCAAGCAGAAAAAGTTCTGAACTGGCAAACTCAAAATTTCAGAGCACAGAACCAAGTCTTACAGAAGATTGAAATAAAGGTTGATAAGTTCGTAGCCCAGACCAATCTTACTGATAAAAAGCTTGACAGCCTCAGTGATAATGTACGCAGGCTCTATAACAGCCTCCAGTCAAAAATCAAGCAACTTAGAAACCTCATCAACCAGGGCTACTTTGGTCCAAATTTTGATAGGAAGGAAGTAGAAATCCAGAGGTTAAAAGCTGAGCTCAGACAAATTGATGAAGATTTGGATAAAAGAGAAAGGAGAATGTTTGATCCTCCTTCTTATCAACTTCCTCTGTTCGGACCTTTACTTTTCCCTTCATACTCATATTCATCTCAGCCTGACTATTCAAAGATATTCAAAATGACACATGAGATCTTCAAAGACCCAATCTGGTCAAAGCCAACTACTTTAGCAAGACCAACTTCTTTAAAACCAAAAACCGCCAAAATGAGTCTATCATCAGAAGAAGATGAGCCTGTTCCACAAAAGGCCAAACCGGCTACAGAAGGAAAGGGAAAAGACTGAGGATACACCACTGCTCACATGGCACTCTCCTCAAGAATATAAACAGTTTCAGAAACAGTCTCAGAATCAAATTCAAAGCCATCTGAGACTGTAGATAGCTCATCAAAAATATAAAATAACTCAGAAGATTCTGAAGGACTAGAAGAAAGCATGGACATCACACGATTACTGATGGCTACCTCCACAGGGTCAATGATCAACAGACCCATGAAGAAATGGGAGAATCTTCTCCCATAGTAGAAGAACTCCTTGATACACAATAGCGATAAGAGAATGCCTTCTCCAAGCCAACAGCTAGTCCTTGGTTCACTTTTGATAAAAGCCTCTCCAGAACAATGGAGAGACAGAATTAATGTGTTCGGATCATGGATTAATCTACAGATGACAAAGCATGGAGCAGAATTACAGGCTGTCCTCAGAGAATTTGCCTCCAGATCACTGGTAATCTCAGAGATTGGTTTCAGACTCCCGGAGGATAAAGACAACTCCAGTTTAGCAAGGCGGACACTGCAACAGGAATTCTTGGACTTATATACCAAGAGTTCATTGGAGACTATAATCTGATTGATAAACAAATGCGCTAGGAATACATTGAAATGAAATGTTGTTCTTTAAGAAGAAAAGACATTGAGTTTCATTATCAAAGAATGTCTCGGCGGTACTACTTGCGCAATGGATTCAATGATCCTAACCTCTGCCAAGTATACCTTTCCTCACTTCCTCAAGAATTATAGCCAGAACTCCAACGGTCTCTACTTGCAACCAAGAGAAAATTAAAGGATATCTCCATTGGAGAAATCCATCAACTGACACTGGCGGCTCTCAACAAGCTCTGTGAGACACAATAACTATTTTCCTCCATGATGAAAGAAAGATCCAAGTTCAAAAAGGCATGTAAAAAGCCTTACTTGTAGATCAAATGTAAGGAAAATATGTGTTCCTGTGGCCCTCCAAGGTGTTCCCCGCAGTGATCCCTCAAGACTGTCTCGTAGGCCCAAAAGGTCTAACAGGAAAGTAGGAAAGAGATTCAGATTCTTCAAAATAAAAAGACGTGGCAGTCTAAAATCAGACCGCTATTTCAGCTGCAGAGAAAAAGGACATTAATCAAAAATTATCCTAAGAAATCTGCCAAGTGAGCTAGAGTCATTCGACAACTGCAAGCCAACTCAACAAGTCGCGATGAAGAACATGCTGATCTGGAATCCCTGTTCTATGAACAAGAAGAACCTAATGTTGAGACATTCTTCGCCATCCCAGAATCAGATCACGAAAACTTCAGCCCTGATAACACAGAAGAAGAAGGAATAGAATATCACATTCCAGTCTACAACATGGAACAAGTTTCCATGACTTTTATAACTCATCCTTTACCAAATGTTGAGGTCCAGATCCTTACTTCAAAGTATGATAATCTAGTAAACTTGATTTCCTATATGGATATCGGTGCAAGAAGAACAATGATAAATCCAAAAGTCCTTCCTCGTGATTTTTGGATACCACATATTGAATGTTTCAAGGTTTTTGGACTGCACGCTGTCTGGACGCACCTGGAAGCGCGCGTGGGTACGCCATGCCTGTTATCTGGGCACTGGTTTGGGCAGATCTGGGGTCGTTTCAGGGCTGCTTAAATATTGATATTGTGAGCTTCCTTTGGATTCAAAATCAAACCCTAATTCTACCTAAATCATAGAATTACAATAATTCTAATTCCTGAATAAAAATTACAAATAATTTAATTAAACGAATTTAACGCGATCCATGGAACCATATAATTAACGACCAAATTCATCATCCATACATTCATCAACATGAATTAAATATAAACATGCATAAATACAAGTGCCTACTCATCACATACATATGTAATTAAATATCACATATTTAATATATTAATTTTGATTATCAAATAATCGGAGCATAAATTAATATTATCTATAGACTGCTCTGATACCAATTGTTAGTTTCCAAATCGAATTCGGATGCGGAAGCGCGAGAGTAGCGGATCGTGTATAACAAAAATTTTCATAAAACTTTTGAGATACTCTATAAATTATATTAATTTATGCACGAATAAATTAATCATATTAATTTATTTACCAAGAACCGGAATAGGAATTATACCTAGCGACCGATTAGGCTGATAACTTGAGTTCTTTGACCTCGAACAATCCTCGCTCCAATGCTTGCAAACCCGAGCCTTCCTTGTCAATTCCTTGAATCTACGAAGACATGCGTGTGAGCACACCTGAAACAAAACGGGTTAACAAAACACTGGAGAATTTCCACGAACACCAACGCATGCACAACATGGAATTTTTGGAGAAAAATTTTCACTCTCACAACACTTGTGAAACTGGTCATTCTATAAAATTAGGAGCAAAAATTGTGTCACACAATTTTCTACTATCTCCTTATTTATAGAATAGTAGTTAGACTCCTAGAAGAAGTCTCATCTTTATCTCTAAGATAAAGCTTAACAATTATCTCCCATTTGAATTTGGAACAAATTTTCCCTTCACTTTATCCTAGTTTGGCCGGCCATAGATACGAAATCTTATACCTGTGGTAGGCACCAATATCAGATAGGGAAGGAAGAGAAAATCATCTTTTATCCT
>NW_010359623.1:0-1051 GCF_000414095.1 Morus notabilis
ACTCTTTTGAAATCAGGCTCACAAGGAAAAGGGTAATAAATCCTACCTCAAAAATATCAAACCTGTGGCTAGTGGTGCACTATTCCGGCTTCCATTTCCTCAAGCCACTCAATCCGAGTCCTCAGCTAGCACTGATACAAGACAACACTTTAAGATCAAATTCTCATTCCTAAAGCAATTCAGTCTCAATTATATCCTTTGATTTCCTATTAGTGTGCCATAATTCAATTATCGGTTCCACAAACCATTTCATATTTCAAATCATCATTCAAAGGGTTTTCAATCTCAAAACATGGATTAAAGATGCTAATCCATCTAATCTAGGTCCCTAAATGAAGCTAATTTGGGTCATTCACGAAAACTAAGGCCAAAACAGCATTTTCAGGCCAAATAGGGTCAAACCCCGTGTACACCGGTCGACCGGTGACAAAGCAATGCAACACCACCGGTCAATCGGTGAGGCCAATGCAATCCAATCGACCGCACAGGTTGACCGCTGAAGAACACCAGTGCGAGAAAACTCACAAAATCAGTTCGAAAACCTGCAAATCCAGTCCCAAATCAAAATATCTCAAGGGACAACCACAAGATTCGGGTTCTAGGCACTAAATCAAGTCCAAAGAACTCAAGATCTCCAATTTTCTACCATAGTTTTACTCAAAATCCATCAAAATCCATTTCGAACTAAAAATATGTTTCTAAATCCGAAAAGCTTGAGATTCAAGAGAGATTTTTAGAAATCTTACCTCAAATCCTTCTCTTGACATTGGAAACTCTTTGAAATTCCTCTTTGGTTTGAGATCCGGTTGATTTTGAGGCAAAAATGGGAGAGAGAGTGTGAGTGTGAGAGAATGGGAGAGTGAGAGAGTGAAAGATAGAGAGCGCAAGGGAAGGACAAAGGAAAGAAAAGGAAAAGGAAGGAAGAAGGAAAAAGAAAAAGAAAAAGGAAAATGGACAGGTGTCCAATATTATAAATGACTGTCTAGAAATGTGCCCATACACACTTCTGGGTAAAAATATAAATGCTGAGAATATTTAAATATCTTGGAAT
>NW_010359624.1:0-784 GCF_000414095.1 Morus notabilis
AATTCTCAAGAGAGAAAGGAAGGAAAAATTTTTTCTCTAAAAATTCCACGTCGTGCATGTGATGGTGTTTGTAGAAAATCGAGTGTTTATTGTAACTCGTTTTATCTCATGTGTGTCCACACACACGTCTTCGTGGATTCTAAGAATTGATGTGGAAGACATTGGTTTTCTAAACACAAAGATTAGAGCAAGGACTGTTCGTGGTGAAAGATCTCAAGTTATCATCCGAGTCGGCTTCCAGATATTTTTCCTGATTGAGTTCTTGATATATATAAGTTAATGAGATTAATTTATTCATGCATAAATTAATATAATCTATAGAGTATCTCAAAAATTTTATGAAAATTTTTGTTATACACGATCCGCCTCTTCCCCGCACCACCGCGCTTCCGCATCCGGATTCGATCCGGAGACCAACAATTGGTATCAGAGCAGTCTATAGACGATATTAATTTATGCTCCGATTATTTGATAATAAAAAGTTTAGTTATGTATGTATGTGATGGGTAGGCACTTACATTTATGGATGTTTATATTTGATTCATGATGATGAATGTATGGATGATGGATTTGGTCGTTAATTATATGGTTCCACGGATCGCATTAAATTCGTTCAAATTAAATTATTTGTAATTTAATTCGGGATTAGAATTATTGTAATTCTAGGTTTTGGGTATTAGGGTTTTGATTTTGAATCAAATCAAAAAGAGGAAGATCAAGTTTGAACCTTTGAAAATGCCCAGAAACAACCCAAGTCTGCCTAGAAATTTTTCCAAAAAAAAAA
>NW_010359625.1:0-601 GCF_000414095.1 Morus notabilis
GATGGGTCCCGTTACAACACCAAAAGATGTCGCCGTTCCCGTGGGGATTGTAGAGCGCGAACAGTGATTAGATCTATCAGTTGATGGGCGCTGTTACACACCAAATGTTTTGAGTGTTCCTTTGGCCAATGTAGATTGCGAAGAGAGCTTCGATGTAACGGCTAATGGGGCCAGTTACGACAAAAAAATTTGTCACAGTTTTCGTGGCGGTTGTAGAGGGCGAAGAGAGCTTTGATCGGACGGATTATGGGCCTCTTTACGACACCAAATGTTTTCACCGTTCTCGTGCCATTCGTAGATCGCGATGAGAGATTCGATCTAACGACTGATGGGCCCTGTTACGACACCAAAAGTTTCACCGTTCCCGTGGCAGTTGTAGATCAGGAAGAGAGCTTCGATGAAACCGCTGATGGGCCCCATTTTAACACCAAAAGTTGTCGCCGTTCCCGTGGCGGTTGTACGGTGCGAAGAGAGCTTCGATCTAACGCTCGATGGGCCCCGTTCGGACCCTAAAAGTTTTTGCCGAAAATGTGGCAGCTGTAGATCACGAAAAGAGGTTCGATCTAACCGCTGATGGGCCCCGTTACGACACAAAAAGTTG
>NW_010359626.1:0-495 GCF_000414095.1 Morus notabilis
ACAAAAGCAATTGAATTCTTTGAAAATGATTTAAGTCTATTCGGTGACGTACATTTTTCACCAACGTTGTGCATGTAATGTAATCAATTTAATAGTTAAATCCGGTTTAAAAGAAATGGGTAATCACATTAAAAAAATTAGAGATAGTCTTGCATGGATTCAAGGTAGTAACCAAAGACAAGAAGATTGGTTTAGGTTCTTACAAGCATTAAATATACCTCCTAGAGCATTAGCGTTAGATATGCCTATAAGATGGAACTCAACTTATATTATGCTTCAACAATGCATCCTTTATAAGGATGCTATAACAAACTATATGTGTGCAAAATTAGGAGTAGGACATATATTGAATTTGATTGGTAAATTGCTGAAGTTTTGTATTAATTTTTAGGTAGGTTTCATGAAGTTACTCTAAAACTTAGTGGAACATAGTACCCAACATCACATTTAGCTTTAGGAGAACTTTTAAGAATTAGTATTTTATTTCACGAATAT
>NW_010359627.1:0-548 GCF_000414095.1 Morus notabilis
CTGAACCCCGAACCCCGAACCCCGAACCCCGAACCCTGAACCCCGAACAACGAACCCCGAACCCTGAACCCCGAACCCGGAACCCCTAACCATAAACCCCGAACTCCGAACCCCCCGAACCCTAAACCCCGAACCCCGAACCCTAAACCCCGAACCCGAAACCTCGAACCCTAAACCCCGAACCCCGAACCCTAAACCCCGAACCCGAAACCTCGAACCCTAAACCCCGAACCCTAAACCCCGAACCCTAAACCCCAAACCCCGAACCCTAAACCCCGAACCCTAAACCCCAAACCCTAAACCCTAAACCCTAAACCCTCAACCACGAACCCTAAACCCCAAACCCCGAACCCTGAACCCTAAACCCCGAACCCTGAACCCTAAACCCCGAACCCTGAACCCTGAACCCCGAACCCTGAACCCTGAACCCCGAACCCTAAACCCGAAACCCCGAACCCTAAACCCTAAACCCTTAACCCCGAACCCTGAACCCCGAACGCTGAACCCTGAACCCTAAACCCCGAACCCTAAACCCTAAACCCCAAACC
>NW_010359628.1:0-1925 GCF_000414095.1 Morus notabilis
TATAGTCAAAGTCTATTCCCATCATTGGTGCAATCTGAGAAACTTGGCGCCTCCAGCGCATCGAAACTATGACAAAGAGAATCGACAGAGCTTGCATGTTGATCAATGGTATGTTCTTAGTCTGGTCGTGGGATATTTTGTTTGGTTTAATGACATATTATTATCTTGATTAAATTTTTGCAGTTTTAAAATCTAAATAATGGCTCAGTGGAGGATTTTTTTGACATTGGAAGAAAATGAGATGAGACTGAAAGTTGTTGGGTGTGGCATACAGATTGTAATTTAATTGGCATATATATGGATGAGAAGGATACTCTCGAAACCTTCATTGATAAGATTTGTAGAAAATGCAGAATTGATGGACAAAAACATTCTTTGCAGCTATCGTGGGTACCAAATTTGAAACAGAAATCGTTGCCCGTTGTAATAAAAGACAATGATGATTTGTTATTCTTCAAGGATATAGCCAACGAGGTACCACTACACGTGATAGTGGATGGGAAGTTTATTAATTTAGAAGAACATATTGATGGAGTCAAAATTAGGAGAAATCCTTTGCATGATGATTTTTTTGATCGTGATTTTATGGGTAATGTAGCTACAGATGAGTTTTCGACTCGTAATGATATTCCTCCACAGCACAACCACAACTAGAGTCACAGCCACAGCTAGAGCTACAACCGCTTACCATTTTAAATGAAGTAGAAGTTGCTGGTCCTTTAGTTTGTATCGACAAGACTGAGTTTGGATCATCTCATGGATCTACCTTCAGTGACGGATCTAGTTTAGAAGTTGGTCAGTACTTTACAAGTAAGAATGATTTGAAGGAAAAAAGCTGCATAATAGCTTTGAAGGGGAAGTTTGAGTTTCGAACAACAAAATCAAATAAAGACGTGCTTGTAGTAGAGTGTGTGGATCTGAAATGTGTGTGGCGTATCCGAGCCTGCAAACTGAGACTATTGAACATGTTTGTAATCCGCAAGTATAATGTGTTCACTCTTGCTCGTTAGAAAAGCGTTCAGTGAAAGCACAGGCAAGCAACGTACTCCGTTATTGAAAGTTGCACGAAAAACCAATTTATAGGCATCAAACAGGGTCCGGTTCTGAAATCAATTCAGAAATATGCCCGTGATGAATTCGGGACGGACTTCAGTTATTACAAAGGATGGAAGGCTCATGAGCATGCACTTCAACTCGTAAGAGGTACGGCCGAAGAAAGCTTCACTAAGCTCCCATCATACTTTCATACGGTGTCTCTTACTAATCACGACAGCATCACCAATATTCATTTTGATGAACATAACCGTTTTATCTATCTTTTCCTAGCATATGGACCTTGTATACGAGGTTTTGGTTGCATGAAGAAAGTTATCATTGTTGATGGAACGTGGTTGAAGGGAAAATTCAGAGGTACGCTGTTAGTTGCCACTGTACAGAATAGTGAACGTCATTGTTATCCCATCGCATGGGCCATTGTAGACTCAGAGAATTATGCATCCTGGACATGGTTCTTCTCGAACTTGAAGGAAATTATCACTGATTCTGAGGAATTAGTTTTTATTTCTGATAGGAATCAAAGTATAAGTAATGCATTGTCTACAGTTTATACATTCGCACATCACGATTGTTGCACATGACATGTGTCTCCAAACATCAAGAGTAATTTTAGATGTAGCGGTGTTCTGCCGCCATTGTTCAAAACCGTTGAGGCCTACCGCATTGACGAGTTTTCTGTCTTGTTTGATGAGTTGTCTGTAAGATATCCCAGTATTGCTAGATATCTACAGGAGCAAGTTCCTTTTGAAATGTGGTCTTGTGCTCATTTTAAAGAAAATTGATATAATATTATGACCACAAACATGTCTGAGTCAGTTAGTGCAATGCTCAAAGATGTTCGAGATTACCCTGTCATTGCCCTATTTAAT
>NW_010359629.1:0-2044 GCF_000414095.1 Morus notabilis
TTACAGAATCTAATCAAAGTTTGGCTCTGTTTCTGCAGATGGCCGTGTACGCGATCGTATGCAGACACAGTGAAGGCTTTTGAAGACCATAACAGCAGTGAATCAGTCACTGTTAATGAGACCTCGTCTAACATCTCAAACGGAAAGCACCTTCCGAAGAAGAATGGTTAAGTAAAGTTCTCAAATTTTCTCCCCCATTCTTGTAAAATGGTACAATAAATGCTATGATTGAGATAAGCCAGACTTAGGAAACGGACACGAGCTTACAATGGCCTCTAAACACTCACAATGAACTCCAGCTGTCTACAGCTATTGATGACTTTGAACTTACGTCTATTACATACTACACAGCTTAATGATGAGACATGTGAGGAAAAAAAATTGAAATCAAACATTTCTAAGGAAATCGACATGAACCTATAGCCGAAGTTGAACATGATAACTAGACTACGTCTCAGTAAAGCACATATGTGGATTCATCAGTCATGTATGAACCGGCTGGGAGGATTGTTATATATGCTCTTACTTTGGATACGAAACAAACTAGCAAGCAATCATTAGGTTTGTCCTTTTCAATGTGTATAATGTTTCGTTTTATTTATTTGATAATTTGAACTGCTAGAATTTTATTGATATTTGTTAAACGGCCATACTTTTCATAATTTGATATGATTCGATGCTTCATAAAGGTATCTTATTGCCATAGTTTGATTCCATACCTAATCACAAAATCCTCTTTTTCCTTTTTTGTTTTTGTTTTTTTTTCCTTTTGAAACTTTTGTAGTAAGAATTGTTATTTTCTTATCAGTAGGAACTATAAATTAAACATTAGATTAGTTTTTCATGAGTGGGAGCACTTATGTGCCATGCACTGTAAATTTTAATGTGGTCCTGCAAGGACGGACCGTTCAAAAACTAATCTACCTAATGATGGGAGTAAAATAGTAGTTCTACTGTACGAGTTCCTTTTTTTTTTTTTTTTGTTGGTTCTGTAAGTTGTACGTTGCTTCTTTAACAACTGTTACATACTTTTGTTTTCAGTCCTTAAAATGAGGGGTCATTTCTCAGTGGATGATTTGGTACTCAAATACGGAGGAATATCTTTCCTAAGCTTAATGGACTATCGGGATGCAGTGATGGCTAGAGAAAAGTGAATCAAGCAAGCATTTTAGTGATTTTTTTTGTCTGAGAGATGCCTTTATGCAAAACTACACTACTAGAGCTACAAGAAATATTGTCGTGTTAGTTTTGCCTTTAGATGGCTTAAACCTTGGATGAACCAACAAGAGATTGCGTGTACTGCTTTGAAGGAAGAGCAATCCGATGGTTTCTTTCTGATGTTTCTTTTTTTGATATGATTGCTTATTAAGTTATTGAAGAATTCCATTATTGTCTCATAAATGGAAAAGATTATCTATACCTGAGGTTGAAAAAATCTAGCTGAAGAACCATCTTGTTTTCTTGTTCTTGGGTTTACAATGTATTACTGAAATTTTGTCAAAATTGAAAAGGAGAAGGGAAACTACTTGAAAAAGTCTACTATTAACGTTAGATAGAAGTTTTAGCATACCGTGCAGTTTTATTTTGGCCGTTAGATGATGAAAATAAATTATTTCAGCCGTCTATTTTCTTTTTTCTACTAAAATTTTACAATTGAATGGCTAATAGATTCTCTCTCTCTCTCTCTCTCTTTTGGCATCGTACAGTGATTGAGATTTGAGCAACATATATATCAAATTTTTAGGTTGTACCGTTATTTTCACCTTAAAATTAAATTGCCTATTCATCGTAACCAAACTTTTATAAAATTTTAACGCATAAAGAAGCCAACAATATCGAAAGAAAAGATTGAATTTATGGGAAAGTAATTGTGATGATAAGAATCCCAAATTATTAAGGGAGGAAGAGGAGGAGGCGGAATAAATAACACAATCATTAATAACTATTAATGATATAAATGAGCTTGTGTAACTAGTGAGCATATTTTCCCTTAAACTGCATTGGCCTTGACTAAAAAAAAAAAAAAAAATCAATTTCAATGCCA
>NW_010359629.1:2088-18634 GCF_000414095.1 Morus notabilis
TATATATATATATATATATACATATATACTCCCGGTCTATGCAACTTTTCTTATTTAGGTCTTCTTTTCTTTGTTAAGTTGACGCTCGAGAAAACAATCTTGACGAGAAAAAGCCTGAAGTAGCTACCAATTTTCAGTCAGTATTTTTTCTGGAATATTTTACAAAATTTTATTTGTATTGTGTTTCTAAAATGTTAGGTTTTTTCAATCTTTTTTAGGAAAATGTGCTGCAATATTTTCTTTTCCTTTAATTGGGTCTTGATAACAATGCTTATGAGAAAATATTGTGAAACTAAACATTGAACCAATTGAGAATTAAAGCATGTGGAACGTGAGTTACCTCGTAGTAGCGTCAGTAGGCCGTAAAAACGTTGCCGGAAAATCGCTGGAGCTGATGGTTCAAATAAGCTCTCCTCCTCCCCCTCTACCACAATACTCCAAGCACTCACCCAATGACCACACTCCAAAATATATAGACGTGTTAGCTTTCTTATTTTGGGCTCACATTTTAAATGGTCTATGGTGCTTATTTTAATTGTGTTGAGGGTTATTTAATCCAATGGACTGACCAAAACATTTATGAGAGAGGGAGTACATAGGTCTTAAACTAGTCAACAAAATGAGTGTTCGTTCCATTATAGACCGATATTTGATATCATACATAATTAAATTCCTAATAACACAATTGTCCAATAATATGTTATAATTAATAATAGAATGAATTATTATGATTATAAAAGTCTACATAAAAATATTCCTATAAGAACACTTACCTTTGTGCACATTTATATATATATATATATATATAGTGCCAAGAAATTGAGGAAAAAATTCTTATTCCAATAAAGCTTCTTTATTTTTATAAGCAACCCACTAAAATGAATCATTTTTTTAATGACACAAGAAGAGTTCACACCCTGAACCGAGGGTAGTTTTATTTTGAATTCTGATGTTATTATCGTATAGTTCCTTGTATGTTTTGTTTTGTATAACCGTAAACTTTCCGTAGGTGCCCCAGTTTTTATTGAATTCAAAGAAATCTACAGTAGAAATAAAGTCAAATTTTATACTTGAGAACTTTTCTTAGACATTCTGTTATTATATTACCAAGTTTCAGATACGGTCACAAGTTTTTACCCCTAAAATTTGATTTGTTTCTAGACGTTGATTTTCTGTCATGGATCTTTTTACCTATTCTAGTTTCAGCCATGAGAATTTCGAGTGTCTCGACATAGTACATATTGTATTTGATTGCGTGTCTGAAGAATATAAGGAGTTCTCACATTTATAATTTTGAGTCATTGGCCGGATGATTTACAGTTTCTGTATTTGTTCAGTGATCTTTATCTTGCGAACCACATCGAGAAGTTCAAGAGATATGAAGCTGACTACACCCATAGGTTGATGGCAAAATACTTCTCTAAGAACAATCTCTATGGAGGTAGCAGTGATTTCCTCTTTTTCTTTTATGCTTATTAGAGCTTAGTTTTCAGTGCTTTTATTTGGCTCCAAGCAGCTTAAGCGACTTATTTCTAACTTCTTTAGACTCGTAAATAATGTCTGCCATTGCATTTCTCTTGACAATTTTTTTTTTGTCTATCTCATATTTTACTGAAATGGTTTAGTTAGTATTAAACTATTGTGTCCCATTGACCAAGTCTTGGCATAGTCACTGCCTAATTTTTTTTTTTTAAAAGAAAATCCCCCGCTTTTAAGGCTTATGTTTGTACGGCGGTATCACATCTCTACTTGTGTTTTATTGCATGTTCTTAATCAGCGTGTTTTTATCATCTCTTCTAATTAATCTTCTTTCTTGGTTAATTAGTTGTGTTTTCTCTCTCTTAAATTATATTACTGTTGATGGGGTGGTTCTTTGATATAGCATCAAATGTAATAGCATGTAGCTCTTTCGTCGTAATTAATTCTTGTTGTTCACATGATTGTTGTGTTTGTATGTCGCTCTTGTAGGCAACATATTTGACGAGAATATTACAATAGACAACGAACTTATAAAGTCAAGCAGGCGGTGCGATTGGCTGGGTTCGCGAAGTAGGCAGCGCGATTGGGAGGCGGCTTGGCTGGGTTCGCAAGGTGTAGTAAGGTCGCGGGTGGGGATGCAGATGGACGGTTAGAGAGATTGTAATATGTCTTAATTAAGATTACAAGTTGTTTGAGTGTTAAAATATGAAAAACTCGTGTTAAAGGGACTTCAAAAGCGTTGTGCGGGTTTATAAACGCTGCAATGGACAAACTGTACAAAACTGTGCAGTTTGGTTCGGCCAATATTTCGGCTGCAGCTGAAATGTTTACGCTGCAGAAGAAAACTTCGCGCTGCAGCGCCCTTTTTTAGGCCTCTTAGGTCCATTTACGCGCTGCAATGGGAAAACACCCGCTGCAGCGAAAATTCTGCAGAAAAACAATGCTTTCATGAAGTTATGTAATCTGAAACGTCTCGAATCATTACATCTATTGGTGATATGTTTTCATACATATCTGCACACTAACTAGCAATAGATTTAACTATTATAGTATGTGTATTAATCCATGAAAAAATACATTTACATTGAAAATGTACCTTTATGTGAATGGTTGTAATGCTTAAAGAGGATGCATTCATTCATGAAATGGCACATCCGTCTTTATTAATTCTCCAAAAAATTTACAAACTTAATTGAATGTTCTGAAACTCAATATTATTATTAGATATTGTGTTCAAGGGTTTGTTGTATCTTAGGGGTAATTTGTCATTAAAACTCATTAGCAAACTTTAAGAAGCGATGACAAATAAAACCTTAAAAGAAAGTATTCTTATACTGCGTAGTGAGGCGCCCAGGGGCCAGAATGGGCCAAAAATTCACATTTTTATTTATGTTTTGCATTCTAAAATTAGTACACGATTTTCAAGAATTAATGCAACAAGCGGCTTCATTTTTTGATGAATACTCTATTTTTTATGATTTTCTCTTTTTTCGTCTTTGAAAAATAAAATAAAAATGATGTAAAAAAATTCTGACGTCTTATAGACATGATCCTTACATTTTTCCGAGCATGCCTGCAAAAAATGGTCTAAAAAAATAAAAAAATAAAAACGTTGCAAAAGAACCATGGCCTGCGTAGTGAGGTGCCCAGGGGCCAGAATGGGTCAAAAATTCACATTTTTATTTATGTTTTACATTTTAAAATAATACACGATTTTTAGGAATTAATGCAACAAACGACACCATTTTTTGATGAATATTCTATTTTTATGATTTTCTCTTTTTTCGTCTTTGAAAAATAAAATAAAAATGATGTAAAAAAATTCTGACGTCTTATAGACATGATCCTTACATTTTTCTAAGCATGCCTGCAAAAAAATGGTCTAAAAAAATGAAAAAAGAAAAACGTTGCAAAAGACCCATGGCCTGCGTAGTGAGACGCCCAAGGGCCGAAATGGGTCAAAAATTCACATTTTTATTTATGTTTTACATTTTAAAATAATACACGATTTTTAGGAATTAATGCAACAAACGACACCATTTTTTGATGAATATTCTATTTTTATGATTTTCTCTTTTTTTCTTCTTTGAAAAATAAAATAAAATATAAACGATGTCAAAATATTCTGAAATTTTGCATACATGATCCTTACATTTTACTGAGCATGCCTGTAAAAATGGCCTCAAAAAATGAAAAAAGAAAAACGCTGTAAAAAAACCCCGACCCACGCAGTGGAGCGCCCAGGGGCCAGAATGTGTCAAAAATTCACATTTTTATTTATGTTTTACATTTTAAAATAATACACGATTTTTAGGAATTAATGCAACAAACGACACCATTTTTTGATGAATATTCTATTTTTTTATGATTTTCTATTTTTTTCATCTTTGAAAAATAAATAAAATAAAAATGACGTCTAAATATTCTGAAATTTTGCAAACACGATCCTTACATTCTATTGAGCATGTCTGCAAAAATGACCTTAAAAAATGAAAAAAGAAAAACGCTGTAAAAAAACCCCGACCCACGCAGTGGAGCGCCCAGGGGCCAGAATGTGTCAAAAATTCACATTTTTATTTATGTTTTGCATTCTAAAATTAGTACCTGATTTTTTGAAATTAATGCAACAAGCGACACTATTTTTTGATGAATATTCTATTTTTTTATGATTTTCTCTATTTTTCGTCTTTAAAAAATAAAATAAAATAAAGATGACGTCAAAATATTTTGAAATTTTACAGACACGATCCTTACATGAGCATGCCTGCAAAAATTACCTCAAAAAATGAAAAAAGAAAAACGTTGTAAAAAGCCCCTGACTCACGCAGTGGGGCGCCTAGGGGCTGGAATGGGTCAAAAATTCACATTTTTATTTATGCTTGGCATTCTAAAATTAATACACGATTTTTATGAATTAATACAATAAGCGGCACCATTTCTTGATGATTATTCCATTTTTTATGATTTTCACGTTTTTCTTCTATGAAAAATAAAATAAAATATAAATGATGTCAAAATATTCTAAAATTTTGCAGACACAATCCTTATATTTTATTGAGCATGCCTGGAAAAATGGCCTCAAAAAAAGAAAAAAGAAAAACGCTGTAAAAAAGCCCACGATCCGCGCAGTGGGGCGCCTATGGGCTGGAATGAGTCAAAAATTCACATTTTTATTTATGTTTTACATTCTAAAATTAATACATAATTTTTAGGAATTAATGCAACAAGCGGCACCATTTTTTTTTTATAAATATTCTATTTTTTATGGTTTTCTCTTTTTTCGTCTTTAAAAAATAAAATAAAATAAAAATGACGTCAAAATATTTTGAAATTTTGCTAACACGATCCTTACATTCTACTGAACATACATGCAAAAATGACCTCAAAAAATGAAAAAAAGAAAAACTTTGTAAAAAAACCCTTGACCCGCGCAGTGGAGCGCCTAGGGGCCGGAATGGGTAAAAAATTCACATTTTTATTTATATTTTGCATTCTAAAATTAATACATGATTTTTAAGAATTAATGCAACAAATGGCACTATTTTTTCACTAATATGCTATTTTTTATGATTTTCTCTTTTTTTCTTCTTTTTGAAAAATAAAATAAAATATAAACGATGTCAAAATATTCTAAAATTTTGCAAACACAATCCTTACATTTTACTGAGCATGCCTGAAGAAATGGCCTCAAAAAATGAAAAAAGAAAAATATTGTAAAAAAACCCATGACTTACGTAGTGGGGCGCCTAGGGGCAGAAATGGGTCAAAAATTCACATTTTTATTTATGTTTTGCATTCTAAAATTAATACATTTTTTTTTAAGAATTAATATAACAAGTGGCACCATTTTTTGATTAATATTCTCTTTTATATGATTTTCACTTTTTTTCTTTTTTGAAAAATAAAATAAAATAAAAGTTACGTCAAAATAGTCTAACATTTTACGGGCACGATCCATACATTTTTCTGAGCATACCTGCAAAAAAAATGGCCACAAAAAATGAAAAAAAAATGCTGTAAAGAGACCCCTAGCCTGCGTAGTGGGGCACCTAGGGGCCAGAATGCGTCAAAAATTTATATTTTTATTTATGTTTGGCATTCTAAAATTAATACACAATTTTTAGGAATTAATGCAATAAGCGGCACCATTTTTTGATGAAAATTTTACTTTTTATGATTTTCTCTTTTTTCTTCTTCGAAAAATAAAATAAAATGTAAACAATGTCAAAATATTCTAAAATTTTGCAGACACAATCCCTACATTTTACTAAGCATGCTTGCAAAAATAGCCTCAAAAAATAAAAAAAGAAAAATGCTGTAAAAAAGCCCTTGACCCGCGCAGTGGGGCGCCTAGGGGCCGAAATTGGTCAAAAATTCAGATATTTATTTATGTTTTGCATTATAAAATTAATACATAATTTTTAGGAATTAATGCAACAAGCGGCACCATTTTTGGATGAATATTCTCTTTTTATGATTTTCTCTTTTTTTTTTTTGTTTTTTGAAAGATAAAATAAAATAAAAATGGCGTCAAAATACTCTGACATTTTACAGGCACATCCTTACTTTTTTCTAAGCATGCCTGCAAAAAATGGCCTCAAAAAATGAAAAAAGAAAAACGCGGTGAAAAGACCCCTGGCCTGCACAGTGGGGCACCTAGGGGCCGGAATGGGTCAAAAATTCACATTTTTATTTATGTTTGGCATTCTAAAATTAATACACAATTTTTAAGAATTAATGCAATAAGCAGCACCATTTTTTGATGAATATTCTACTTTTTATGATTTTCTATTTTTTTCTTCTTTGAAAAATAAAATAAAACATAAACGACGTCAAAATATTCTAAAATTTTGCACACACAATCTTTACATTTTACTGAGCATGCCTATAGAAATGGCCTCAAAAAATGAAAAAAAGAAAAACGCTGTAAAAAACCCCTGACCAGTGCAGTGGGGCTCCTAGGGGCCGGAATGGGTCAAAAATTCACATTTTTATTTATGTTTTGCATTCTAGAATTAATACATGATTTTTAGGAATTAATGCAATAAGTGGCACTATGTTTTGATGAATGTTCATTTTTTTTATGATTTTCTCTTTCTTCTTCTTTGAAAAATAAAATAAAATATAAACGACGTAAAAATATTCTGAAATTTTACAGACACGATCCTTACATTTTCTAAGCATGCCTGCAAAAATGGCCTCAAAAAAAGAAAAAAGAAAAACACTGTAAAAAAGCTCCTGGCCCGCACAGTGGGGCGGTGAAGTGCCGGAATGGGTCAAAAATTCACATTTTTATTTACATTTCGAATTCTAAAATTAATACATGATTTTTAGGAATTAATGCAACAAGCGACACTATTTTTTGATGAATATTCTATTTTTTTTTATGATTTTCTCTTTTTTCGTCTTTAAAACATAAAATAAAATAAAAATGACGTCAAAATCTTCGGACATTTTACTGACACGATCCTTACATTTTTTTAACCATGTCTGCAAAAAATGGCCTCAAAAAATTAAAAAAGAAAAACGCAACAAAAGGACCCTCCTAGCTTGCGCAGTGAGGCGCCCAGGGGTTGGAATGGGTAAAAAATTCACATTTTTATTTATGTTTTGTATTCTAAAATTAATTCACGATAATGCAACAAGCGGCTCCCTTTCTCGATGAATATTCTATTTTTTATGATTTTCTCTTTTTCGCCTTTGAAAAATAAAATAAAATAGAAATGACGTCAAAAAATTCTAACATTTTACAGACACGATCCTTACATTTTTCAGAACATGCCAGCAAAAAATGGCCTGAAAAAATGAAAAAAGAAAAATTCACATTTTTACTTATGTTTTTCATTCTAAAATTAATATACGATTTTTATAAATTAATGCAACAAGGGGCATCATTTTTTATGAATATTCTATTTTTTATGATTTTTTTTATTTTTCATCTTTAAAAAATAAAATAAAATAAAAACGACATCAAAAAATTATAAAATTTTACAGACACGATCCTTACATTTTTATGGGTATGCCTGCATAAAATGGCCTCAAAAAATGACAAAAAAGTAAAACGCTGTCAAAAAGCCCCCGCCCCGCGTAATGAGGAGCCCATGGGCCGGGATGGGTCAAAAATTTATAATTTTATTTATCTTTTACATTCTAAAATTAATATATGATTTTTTGGAATTAATGCAACAAGCAGCACCATTTTTTGATGAATATTTTATTTTTATGATTTTCTTCATTTTTCATCTTTGAAAAATAAAATAAAATAAAAATGACCTCAAAAAACTATGAAATTTTATATACACGATCCTTACATTTTTCTGGACATGCCTGTAAAAAATCACCTCAAAAAATGATAAAAAAATAAAACGCTGTCACAAAGCCCTCGCCCCGCGTAGTGGGGCACTCAGGGGCCTGGATGGGTCAAAAATTTATATTTTTATTTATCTTTTACAATCTAAAATTAATTATGATTTTTATGAATTAATGCAACAAGTGGCACCATTTTTTGATGAATAGTCAATCTTTAATGATTTTCTTTATTTTTTTGTCTTTGAAAAATAAAATAAAATAAAAATGACGTCAAAAAATTATGAAATTTTGCATACACGATCCTCACATTTTTTTGGGCATGCCTGCAAAAAAATGGCCTCAAAAAATGACAAAAAAATTAAAACGCTGTCGAAAATCCCCCAGCCCGCGTTGTGGGGCGCTCAGGGGCCTGGATGGGTCAAAAATTTTCATTTTTATTTATGTTTTGAAATCTAAAATTAATATACCATTTTTAGGAATTAATGCAACAAGCAGCACCATTTTTTGATGAATATTCTATTTTTTATGATTTTTTTTATATTTGGTGTTTGAAAAAAAAAATGACGTCAAAAAATTATGAAACTTTGCAAACACGATCCTTACATTTTTATGGGCATGCGTGCAAAAAATGGCCTCAAAGAATGACAAAGAAAAGTAAAACGCTGTCAAAAAGCCCCCGCCCCGTGTAGTAGGGCGCCCAAGTGCCGGAATGGGTAAAAAATTTACATTTTTATTTATGTTTTACATTCTAAAATTAGTGTACGATTTTTAAGAATTAATGCAACAAGTGGCGCCATTTTTTTATGAATATTCTATTTTTATTGGTAGGTATTTTAAAAATTCTCATATCGATTACTTTAAAAAATCACATTGCAAGTGAGTTATAAAAACATTTGGAACCCTGGCATGATCTTTTTATACCCCATACCTGCCAAAAAAAATAAAAAAACAATAATCTTCCAATTAATTGATGGCTTATAGTCTGTTCTTGTTCATTAAAAAAGAAATTCTTTTCTAGCTATTTGGGAATTTTACTTTTTGATGGACTATTGGAGAACTTTACGGTACAATTAAAAAACAAACTCATTATTTTAGTTCGTTAAATTATTTCTTAAATATAGCAAAGTAAAAAAATGATAAAAAAATCAACATAACCTCATGAGGGTTTGACGTAGAAAACAATATAATACTATATCAGGAAAAAAAAAAACACTCGGTATTTTGTACCATATCAAAAAATTCTCTCTTTTTTCTTTGTACCATATCCGAAAAATGCCCTCTTTTTTTCAACTGTTGGGATTGTTTAAATATAATATATAAGAATTTGTTAAGTTTTATCACATCTAAAAGCGCCTTGCATTCTATGCATTTAAGAGGTAGCCATTTCTAGCAGGATGGGTGCCGCGGCGCCAAGTTTGGGCGCAACGGCGCTGAAATGGACACAATACAATTTATAGAATGCAGGGCGCTGCGACGCTGAGTTTGGGCACCGCGGCGCGAAGTGGGCACTGCAGCGCCAGTGATGGGCACTACAGCGCTTGGGCTTACGCGGACAGTTTCTAGTTTGCCAGAAACTGGCACTGCAGCACCCAAAACTGGCGCTGTAGTGCCGTAACGATTAGACACGATTTTGACACTTGAATTGACACCAATTCAAATGAAAAAGGTGCCTTTTCAAGTTTGGTTGTCTCTGTATATATTGGTGTGATAAAAAACTATAAAAAGAGCAAGAATTGCTGATAAATTATGTGAAATAATTCTCTACAATTCTTCTATCTTCTTTTTCAAAAAAAATTTCCAGAAATTCTAAGAGTTCTTGTGTTCTTAGTGTTGTTGTCATTTTGCTTGTGATTAACAACTTGAAGGCTTGTCATATCCTGCGAGCGATTTGCCGAGAACCTGAAGCAATCTCTAATGAGAGGGGGCAAATAATGCTTTAAGGAAAGCATATTTTCTACGTGTTTCAAGTCTCCTTTCCCTCAAGATTTCTAACAATCTTAACGCTTAAAGTTGCTGCAATGGAGATCGAAACTACTATTGCCACTATCAAATTGATGAACCAGGACTTGGTTAAATTGGATCGATTTGATGGGACTAACTTTACAAGGTGGCAGGACAAATTGAAGTTTCTCTTGACTGTATTGAAGATCTTCTATGTTTTGAGTCCGGATTTAGAGCATATTCCCAAACCAACCGATGATGACACTGAAATGTTGAAGGCGGAATGAAAGAAACGAGAAGAGGATGAATTGATATGCCGTGGCCACATTCTCAATGCTCTCTCTGATCGTCTCTATGATCTCTACACCAATACATCTTTTGTAAAAGAGATATGGAGCGCATTGGAGTTCAAATACAAAGCGGAAGAGGAAGGTACCAAGAAATTCTTAATTTCAAAGTATTTAGATTTTAAAGTTTTTGATGATAAACCAATTTTACCACAAGTGCATGAATTGCAAGTGATTGTCAATAAGTTGAGGGCTGTGAAAATCGAACTTCCTGGATCATTTCAAGTAGGAGCAATTATTGTTAAATTGCCTTCTACTTAGAAAGGATATAGGAAGAAGATTTTGCATAGTTCTGAAAAGTTTTCATTGGAGCACGTCTAAAAACATCTTCGGATCGAAGAGGTGTCAAGGGCAAGAGATAAGAATGAAAATTCTTATGAGGCTATTTCCAAAGCCAATGTCGTGACTAAGCCCTTACAAACTAACAAGAACAAGAATTTGGGTCCTAAAAAGGATCAAGATAAATTCAAAAAGACACAAGCCAACAAGAAACCTAAGGGAGCATGCTTTGTCTGTGGCAAAGCGAGACACTATGCAAGAGATTGCCGCTACAAAAGGAAGCCTAGCGATGAGGCTAAGGTGAACTCTGTTGAAGAGGAAGAGATTGTCGCTACTGTGAGCGAAATCAATGCGGTACAAGGCAAGGTTCCCGGATGGTGGTATGACACTTATGCTACCGTTCATGTTTCCTATGATAGATCTCTATTCAAAACTTTCCAAGATGTGAGTGACGGACAAGAGATTCAAATGGGGAATGAAGTTTGTTCCAAAGTGCTTGGCAAAGGGCGTGTGGAACTTGCATTCACTTCTGGGAAGAAAATCACTCTAGCCAATGTACTTTATGTACCCGATATGAATAGAAATCTATTATTTTGTTAATGATTAGCACATATTGGTATATCAACTATGAAAAGAATGATCAAGTGTGGATTATTCAATTGTGATGTTGATAATTTTAAAAAAATGTGAAATATGTGTTAAATCTAAAATGATAAAGAAGCTGTTTCATAGTGTTGAAAGAAATTCTCAATTATTAGAATTAGTGCATTCCGATATTTGTGAATTAAATAGAATGATTACAAGAGGTGGTAATCATTATTTCATTACTTTCATAGATAATGCATCTAGGTATACATATGTTTATTTATTGAAACATAAAGATGAAGCCTTTAATGCATTTAAGGTATATAAAGCGGAAGTAGAAAATCAATTGGGAAGGAAAATTAAAATTCTTAGGAGTGATAGAGATGAGGTGAGTACTTTTCAAATGATTTTAATATATTTTGTGAAGAAAATGGTATTATACATGAATGTTTTGCACCTAGAACACCGGAACAAAATGGTTTAGCTGAGAGAAAAAATCAAATTTTTCTTAAGATGATTAATGCTATGATATTGCATTGTGAATTGCCATTTAATTTATAGGGTGAAGCCCTTCTTAGTGCATGTCATATTCTTAATAAAATTCCTTCTAAGAAAAATAAAACATCTCCATATGAGATATGGAGAGGAAGAAAACCCAATATAGGATATTTCAAAGTGTGGGGGTGTCTTGCTTATTACAAGAACACTGATCCTAAAAGGACGAAGCTAGGTCCTAGAGGGATTAAGTGTGCCTTTGTAGGTTATGCGGTAAATAGCAAGGCATATAGACTCTTGAACTTGGAGTCCAATGTGATAGTTGAATGAAGAGATGTAGAATTCTTTGAAGACTTGTTGGCGAATAAGGATAAGTCTCAAAGTTCTACATATGAAGAATCTCATGAGGAGACATCTTCAAAGATCATTGAACATCCAATTGAGCCAAGAAGAAGCAAGAGAATCCGTAAAGAGAAAAGTTTGGGATCAGATGAGATTAATTCTCAACTTATTTCCTTTTACTTAGTAGAAGGAAGTAGGAGTAATGTCACTAGGAAAATTCCTATGATATTACAAGTGGAGGATGATCCCGAAACTTTTAAGGAAGCGATGGCTTCTAGGGATTCGGTTTTTTGGAAGGATGCTATCAATGATGAGATGACTTCAATAATGTCAAACCACACTTGGGAGCTTGTCCATTTACCACCAGGTTCCAAACCTATTGGTTATAAATGGGTGTTTAGGTGAAAGTATCATACCGATGGTACTTTAAACACTTTTAAGGCTAGATTGGTAGCCAAAGGGGATCGACAAAAAGAAGGAATTGACTATTTTGATTCATATGCACCTGTAGCACGAATAACAACTATTAGGATATTGCTTGCATTTGCATCAATCCATAGTCTATATGTTCATCAAATGAATGTCAATACGACATTCTTAAATGGTGATCTCGATGAAGAGGTCTATATGGAACAACCGGAAGGTTTTATTCTACCAGGAAATGAACATAAGTGTGTAAACTTGTAAAATCATTGTATGGATTGAAACAAGCACCAAAGAAATGGCATGAAAAGTTTGATTCAGCTATACTTTCAAATGGTTTTGTTCATAATACTTCAGATAAATGCTTATATACAAAGGTGTGTAATAAGTGTATTATCTTTGTATGTCTTTATGTTGATGATATGCTAATTGTAAGCAATGACATGAAAGGCATAGAAGAAACAAAGAGGCTTCTATCATCCACATTCATGATGAAAGATCTTGGTGAAGTGGATACAATACTGGGTATCAAAGTTAGACTGAATAGTGGGGGCTACGCTCTAACCCAATCACACTATATTGAGAAAGTGTTGAAAAAGTTCAGTCACTTAAAGATAAAGGAAGCCAGCACTCCATTTGATCCTAGTGTAAAACTTTTCAAGAATGATGGAAGAGTAGTGGCTCAACTTGAGTATGCAAGTGCTACTGGTTGTCTTATGTATGCAGTGCAGTGCACAAGACCTGATGTAGCATTTGTTGTTAGTAAATTGAGTAGATTTACTAGCAATCCAAGTGTTGAACATTGAAAGATCATTGGTAAAGTTTTAGGTTATCTATTGAAAATAAAAAACTTAGGTCTCCAATATTCAAAATTCCCTGCTGTTCTAGAAAGATATACAAATGCAAGCTGGATATCAAGTATTGGAGATAACAAATCAACGACTGGTTGGGTGTTCACTTTAGGAGGAGGTGCTATTTCTTGGAAATCTAAGAAACAGACCTGTATAACACACTCAACTCTAAAAACTTAGGTCTCCAATATTCAAAGTTCTCTGCTATTCTAGAAGGATATACATATGCAAGCTAGATATCAAGTATTGGAGATAACAAATCAACGACTGGTTGGGTGTTCACTTTAGGAGGAGGTGCTATTTCTTGGAAATCCAAGAAACAGACTTGTATAACACACTCAACTATAGAGTCAGAATTTGTTGCATTAGCAGCAGCGGGGAATGAAGTAGAGTGGTTAAGGTACCTATTGTTGGAGATTCCATTGACTATGAAGGATGTATCAACGATATCAATACATTGTGATAGTCAATCCACTTTAGCTCGAGCATATAGCGAGATATATAATGGAAAGTCAAGACATATGAGTCTTAGACATGATTATGTAAGGAAATTAATCAAAGATGGAATAATTTCTCTTACATATGTGAAGTCCATTGAAAATTTGGCAGATCCTTTTACTAAAGCTCTTTTAAGAGATTTAGTAAGGACGAAGTCAAATGGGATGTGGCTGAAACTCCTGGATTAAAATCCACCAATGATGACAACCCAATCTAACATTACAAAATGAGCAATTTTAGATTCAATTGGTAATAACAAATCATTGATAAGTGGAGAGTTTTAGTACTAATCAATAAGCCCAAAAAGAATTTTAGTGCTCGTTGTTATTGTGTGAGGGATAAGCTAAGATTAACTCTTAATGAAGTTCAGTTTTAAGAACAAGTATCTTAAAAGTAACAAAGATACTAGAAGAACTTCACCTATGTAAACTTAGAGGTGGTGCCGTCTCAAAGAAGAGTTGGAGTTTCTTTTTGAAAAGTTTATAAATCAGGATTGCACAAGGCCATGAATAGTGCAAAGTGAGTGTTGTGTAGAATACTTGAACTCTAATGTATTTATGTGTGCAGATTCACCGGTATTATCATAAGGAATAACCAGTTCAAAGCCTTAGGCTACCTGGAATTCTGATATACATTTATGAAACTTACACTACGGTAAAATTCAAATCGAAAGATATTTTACTTTATGCATATATACAATTTTTGGATAGAATTCTTCAATATTATGTTTAAATAAGAGGGGGATTGTTGGGATTGTTTAAATATAATATATAAGAATTTGTTAAGTTTTATCACATCTAAAAGCGCCTTGCATTCTCTGTATTTAAGAGGTAGCCATTTCCAGCAGGAAGGGTGTCGCGGCGCCAAGTTTGGGTGTCACGGCGCTGAAATGGACACAATACAATTTCTAGAAAGCAGGGCGCCGCGGTGCTGAGTTTGGGCGCTGTAGCGCTAGAATGGGCACTGCAGCGCCAGTGATGGGCACTGCAGCGCTCGAGCTTGCACGGACAGTTTCTGGTTTGCTAGAAACTGGGCATGCAACGCCCGAAACTGGCGCTGCATCGCCATAACGATCAGACACAATTTTTAAAACTTGAATTGACACCAATTCAAATGAAAAATGTGCCTTTTCAAGTTTGGTTATGTCTGTATGTATTGATGTGTTAAAAAACTATAAAAAGAACAAGATTTACTGATAAATTATGTGAAATAATTCTCTACAATTCTTCTCTCTTCTTGTTCAAAAAAATTTTCCAGAAATTCTAAGAGTTCTTGTGTTCTTCATTTTTTGATGAATATTATATTTTTTGTGATTTTCTATTTTTTTTACGTTTGAAAAATAAAATAAAATATAATAAAATGACTTCATAAAATTTTAAGGACAAGATTAGTGTGCCTACAAAAAAGAGACAAAACGACAAAAAAACATTCACAAACAAAATGACATGTCGTTTTGACAAAAAGGGGAAAATTTTCACAAACAAAATGACATATTGTTATTAGATGCATCAAAACGACATGTTTTTTCATGATAAAAAAAATCCACAAATGACTTGTCATTTTGTGAAAAAGACAAGAATCTTTTAGCAACAAAACGACATTTTTTATATGACGAGAAATGATCTCGTTTTCCACAAAACCACGAAAAAGTGTCACCTACAAAATGACATGTCATTTTGACAAAAAAAAAACCTACAAAACAACATTGCGTTTTGATAAAAAATTTCAAAAAAAAAGGACATGTCATTTTTCTTGATGCATCAAAACGAAGTTGTTTTGGTAAAAACAAGAAAATACTTTCACGAGCGAAAAGATATGTCATTTTTCTGCTCATGACAAAAACGACGTCGTTTTGACAAAACCACAAAAATTCTATTTTTTAAGATTTTTTCTATTTTTCGTCTTTGAAAAAAATAATAAAAGAAAAAATGACGTCAAAACATTCTAAAATCTTGTAGACAAGATCCTTACGTTTTACTGAGCGTGCCTACAAAAAATCACCTCAAATTATGAAAAAACAAAACGCTGCCAAAAAACCCGCCCAGTGGGTCTTCCAAAGGCCGGGATGGATCAAAAATTGATCTTTTTATTAATGCTTTACATTCTTAAAATTAATATATGATTTTTATGAATTAATGCAACAAGTGGCACCATTTTTTGAAGAATATTCTATTTTTTATGATTTTCTCTATTTTTCATCTTTAAATACAATAAAATAAATATGATGTCAAAAAATTCTGAAATTTTACAGACACAATCCTTACATTTTTCAAAGCATGCTTGCAAAAAATGGCCTCGAATTATGAAAGACAAAAACGCTGCCAAACAGCACTCGGCCTGCGCAGTGGGACGCTTGGGGCCTAGGATTAGTCAAAAATTAACATTTGTATTTATATTTCACATTCTAAAATTAATACATGATTTTTAGGATTTAAAGCAACAAGGGACACCATTTTTTGATGAATATTCTATTTTTTATGATTTTCTCTATTTTTCCTGTTTAAAAAATAAAATAAAATAAAAAGGATGTCAAAACATTCTGAAATTTTGCATACATGATGTGAAAATTACAAGTGCACAATACCGCATACAAGTAATAAAGTAGTGAATAAAGTATCATTCCCAAGAGGATTGCGTTAATTTTAATTAAGTACCAAAATTGGTTAACTCCAAAATTATTTGAATAACCTAAAATAAAATAGAAAAATAGTAAGAGCAAAATACACATAAAAAGTCAAATAAATAAAACTAAAATATATAAAAGACTCAAACAAATTGAAGACTAGGGCAACTCATTTCACCAAATCTAATCTTTCTTTAATTCTTATTCTTACTAACATCGCCTATTGTTCATGTGTTAGAATGAGTAACCCTAAATTATTTAATAGTCCTTCTGGGGAAGCTATCAAATACATTCCTAGGATGTAAACCCACTATCTTCCAATGTGAATTCCACCACCCTAGAAATACATTACGCTTTACGGTTCTCTTAATTGT
>NW_010359630.1:0-1326 GCF_000414095.1 Morus notabilis
TTTCATTAGAAAATGAAATGACATGTAACGAGAAGAAGAAGAAGAAGAAGAAAAAAAAAAAAAAAAGATTTCTGGACTCGAACATCATTTAAAGGTGTGAACGGGTGGACTCCTGAACGCGAGGCGAGAATAATTTTGGAGACTCAAAAACCAACTTCGCCGCCTCGTGTCATAATTTTCTCATTGTTTTAAGTCGGACAAACAATAATGCGCATTTGAAGAGACCAATCTCTATCTAGCAAAAAAAAAAAAAATTTTGATTGTTCCAGATATTTTATAGTTACTTGAAAGAGAAGGCGGCTAGCTCAGGAAGACCTAACCCATAGCGCAAGAATTTTGAATCCACAAAGGGGTGACCAATTCGTTGTAATGAGCGCAGAACAAGATGAAGTTGCTCACAGAAAAAGGGTTCTGTTTGCTCTGTTTTTCTCAAGCCCAGATATGCGTGGCGGATAATCTGATGTTCTGATTAAATGAAATATACACATTACATCTTTTGAGGCAAAAGCTTTTGGGTTGTGCAAAAGACTTTTACGGTGTGTTTGGTAGGGTGGAAAAGAAAGA
Organism: Morus notabilis; assembly: GCF_000414095.1. Taxonomy (NCBI): domain Eukaryota; kingdom Viridiplantae; phylum Streptophyta; class Magnoliopsida; order Rosales; family Moraceae; genus Morus; species Morus notabilis. Next base: position 565 of record NW_010359630.1, read on the forward strand.
GGAAAGAAAATAGAAAAATAATTTTGTAGAGGAAAATTGAATTTTAGATTGTTTAGTAGAAAGAAAATGAAGAAGGAAGGAAAATAAAAATTCATGAGGCCTACTAATTTTTAATCCTTCTAATTTTGGGAAGAAAATAAGAGAAAAAAAATTTAATAAAAAATGAGATGTAAAATAACAATTTTAACCTTTATCATTCATCATATTTTTATTTGTATTGAGGTATTATTGTAAAATATCTTAAATTTGACATTTTCTTTTCACTTTTTTTTTCTCTTCTACCAAACAATATGAGAGAAAACTATTTTACTTCTTTCACGTAGGTATTTTACTTCTCTTTTCTTCCTCTTTTCTATCCATCCTACCAAACATAGCATTAAGATCCGTTTGTGATAGCTTGTGCTTGTGCTTTTAAGTAGTAGAAGAAGATAAACATAAGTTAAGATTCTTTTATTAGTGTTTAGATAGTGTCTGAAAAAATATTTTTATATTTAACAAGAGCTTTTAAATCTGTTTGGGTGAAAAAGTTAAAAGCACTTAATGTTATAAAAAATACCGTAATAAAAAGATATAAATGAGATATTAAATTTGTTGTTTACAAATAAAAGGTTAAAAATGTAAATAAAAAAGCTTTTTATAAACACTAAAGAGATTGATTGTTCTAAAAGTGCTTAAAAAAGTCAAAAATATTTTAAGATTGTTCATCCAAACAGGTTCAAAAAGGACTTCAAGATGAAGCAGTGTTAAATGAATGATAAAATT
>NW_010359631.1:0-383 GCF_000414095.1 Morus notabilis
CTTCGATCTAACGGCTGATGGGCCCCGTTACGACACCAAAATTTATTGCGCTTCCTGTGGCAGTTGTAGAGCGCGATGCGAGCTTCAATCTAAAGGCTGTTGGTCCCCGTTTCGACATCAAAAGTTATCGCCATTCCAGTGGCGATTGTAGATCGCGAAGAGAGCTTCGATTTGTCGAATGATGGGCCCCGCTACGACACCAAAAGATGTCACCTTTCCCGTGCCAGTTGTAGATCGCGATGTGAGTTTGATCTAACGGCTGATGGGCCCCGTTTTGACACCAACAGTTGTCGCCGTTCCCGTGGCAGTTGTAGAAGGCGAAGAGAGCTTCGATCTAACGGCTGATGGGCCCCATTACGACACCAAAAGTTGTCACCGTTCCC
>NW_010359631.1:596-1871 GCF_000414095.1 Morus notabilis
TGGGCCCCGTTACGACACCAAAAGTTGTTGCCATTCCCGTGGCTGTTGTAGAGCGCAAAGAGAGCTTCGATCTAATGGGTGATGCCGTTATGACACCAAAAGTTGTCCCCATTCCAGTGCCGGTTGTAGAGTGCGAGGAGAGCTTTGATCTAACGGATGATGGGCCCTGTTATGACTACGAAAGTTGTCATCGTTGTAGATCGTGAAGAGAGCTTCGATCTAATGACTGATGGGCCCTGTTACGACACCAAAAGTTGTCATCATTCCCGTGGCGGTGGTAGAGCGTGATGAGAGCTACGATATAACAGATGATTGGCCCCGTTACGACACCAAAAGATGTCACCGTTCCCGTGGCGGTTCTAGAGCGCGAACAGAGATTAGGTCTAACGGTTGATGGGCCCCGTTACGCACCAAAAGTTTTGAGCGTCCCTGTGGCCATAGTAGATTGCGAAGAGAGCTTCGATCTAACGGCTAATAGGGCCCGTTACGACACCAAAAGTTGTCACTATTTTTGTGGCAGTTGTAGCGGGCGAAGAGAGCTTTGATCAGACAGATTATGGGCCTCGTTACGACACCAAGAGTTTTCACCATTCCTGTGCCAGTCGTAGATCGGTATCAGAGCTTCGATCTAACGGCTGATGGGCCCCGTTACGAGACCAAAAGTTCTCACCGTTCTGGTGGTAGTTGTAGATCACGAAGAGACGTTCTCGCCGTTTCGGTGGCAGTTGTAGATTGCTAAGATTGCTTTGACCTAACGGCTGTTGGGCCCCTTTACGACCAAAAGTTGTCACCGTTCCCGTGGCAGATTTAGAGTGCGAAGAGAGCTTCGATCTGATGGATTATGCGCCCCGTTACGATAAAAAAAGTTGTCACCGTTCCATTGGCCTTTGTAGAGTACGAAGAGAGCTTCAATCTGACAGATTATGGGCCCTGTTATAACACCAAATGTTGTCACCGTTCCCGTGCCAATCATAGATCGCGAAGAGAGGTTTGATCTGACGGCTGATGGGCCCCGTTACGACACCAAAATTTGTCACCGTTCCCGTGCCATTCGTTGATCGCGATGAGAGCTTTGATCTAACGGCTAAGGGGCCCCGTTACGACACCAAAGGTTGTCACCATTCCCCAGGTAGCGGTAGAGTGTGAAGAGAGCTTCGATCTAACGGTTGATGGGCCCCATTACAACACCAAAATTTGTCACCGTTCTCGTGCCATTCGTAGATCGTGAAGAGAGCTTCGATCTAACGACTGAGGGGCCCCGTTATGACACCAAAA
>NW_010359632.1:0-279 GCF_000414095.1 Morus notabilis
AAAAAAAAAAAAAAAGCTATCTTTTTGTTGCAGAAATCTATAATCAAATGATTTCATGTAGGGTGACAATTCGTGTCACGTGTCGTGTTTTGATCGTTTCTTTTTAAATTTACATTTAACCCGAACACGACTCGTAACACGAAATTTTTTAAAAACCGCAACACGAACACGACACGATCACTTTACGGGTTGACATGACACGAAAATGACCCGTGACACGAAATTGACCCGTGAACTCGAAATTGACACAAAAATTATATACTTTTATTTAATTTTTTA
>NW_010359633.1:0-1880 GCF_000414095.1 Morus notabilis
AAATTAAGCGCATAATTGCATTTACAGGAATTGGTGTGTTGTTGGAATAAAACTTCAAGTCAAATCAAACAAAAGTTGCATGTGCCGAATTCAATAATTTTGATTTTGAAACATTAAAATTTACTCATGTAGTTACAACTAAATTGGGCCCATTGGAGAAAATAATGTTTATGGTTTAAACGTCACATGGAAGGAAACAACCGCAGTACTGCTACCATTTGACCTTAAGAGAGGCACTCTCAAACTTGTTGCAAATCGCACTTATTCAAATGGCATTGTTTACTTGATAAAAAAATAAATAAAAAAACAACCGTTATAAAGTTAGGGTGTAGCGTACCCGAAACAAGGCATGAGCATCCTTACATAGGTCTCGTTCATTTTATCGATTCGAATTTTTAGTTCTAAGTTTTTACAGTAAAAAATTCTCAAAAAATGTCACATCTAACTTTTTCTGCTACAGTGAAAAGCTTTTAGAAAATGTCACATCTCAGCTCGAATTAAAAACTCGAATTTGCGAAGTGAACGAGACCATAATATGTAGATGCCTCGTAAATAGATCGTCTTATGGCCTGTATCCCACTTAATGTGGTGAGATTAACTTGAATTTAATATCTTACCGAGTAGAACTAATAGATCACTAAATAAATCATGGTACTCAAGTGTGAAAGTTTTTCCCTCTTGTTCAGCTATATGGTCCCGTGATTTGAAAGCCTAAGTTTCGCTCATCAATTTGAAGATTGGCTTGTGGGTCGCGGATTTTAATTAAATAGTCTGATTAATCATACAAGTCAATTTCATGATTAGTATGTGGATCATACATTAAACAGGGTTTAAACCTAGTTCTTGGTTGATCCAAACTTTCTAGTCCAATGTAGGATTTGGCAAGGTTCTAGATGTTTTTTTTTTTTTTTTCTTTCCCCACCAAAACGTGTAGCTTAAAAACACAACAAAAATATTCGTTAGAATTTGGTAACATACTTACGTTAAGCTTTTCCAAATGGGAGATAGGAAAAAATAGCTGAAAAAATATTAGAGAAAGTGGGAAACATCATAGATTTTGGCATTTTGAATTTTTTTTTTTTTTTTACATCAATGTTAGGTTAGTTATTTTATCTAAATCAATTTGTCTAATAAAAAACGAAAGGGGAAAATTCACGTATCACCTACCAAATATTTGTATATTACAAAAAAATACCTTCTTACTCAGGTCGGTACCCTAATTTCACTAGACATGTGAATCAAGATAATCTGCAACAACGCGGTTTGACTGTTTTGAGCTTCCATCGAAATAGCAACTGGAAAAGCATAATCCTAATTTCCAAAAATACCCAGATTGATTTAAACATGATTTAAAGATAACCCTTTTATTAGTCTAATTCAGAAAAAAAAAGTTACTAGTTTTGCCAAATATTTGGAGATTTTTGTGTATATTCACCTAGTACGAGAATATGTCCTTTTCTATGTGCCAAACGAAACAAGGATTAAGCCAAACTTTGGCACGTTCGGTATTAAGATTAAATGAACAATACTGATGGGCCTATTTGAAACTCGTTTTAAAATAATTTTATTTTTTATATGAAATTGAAAATGAAAACGTTTTCAATCTTGAAAATGTGTTTTGGTAGTTTTATCAAGAGATTATTTTCAATGTAAAAAAAACCTATTAATGTCTCTCTCTCTGCTCGAGAGAGGAGAAAACAAAAACAAAAAATGAAAAACGAAACAATTAAAAGTCATTTTCATTTCTCTCTCATTTTACACTAAACCAAAAAATCGTTTTCATTTCCCTTTTTTGTTTTTATTGCGCCAAACATCGTTTTAAAAACGTTTTCATTTTTCTTTCTCAAAAAACGTGAAAAATAAAAACGGGATCAATTTTA
>NW_010359634.1:0-563 GCF_000414095.1 Morus notabilis
TCTACTTCTTTCTCAAGAAGGAATGGATTTCATTTCGTATAATAACATTTCCGGCTACTTACTTCATCATATCTCCAAAATACAAGTAATAGGATTCAGGATCTCAGAATCCGTACCGAGTAAATCAAAAGACACAAATCCATAAATAGGAGTCTGTTAAGAACTTAAGATTAAGATCATTCTATATATGACCATTGGTAGACTCAAATAGAATTTCTATGTTTAACGAAAATTATTAGAAATTCATATTGTGTCTGTGTCCTTGTTCCACATAATCTCATTATGCGAAATACACTCATTCAATATCTCGCCATATTAACAGTGCGGATAACACCGTTCCATTCTAAATGGGAATGACATGTATTACTAATGTTTTAATTAAAGATTCTGAACTTTAATTAAATTCATTATGAACATTACTTTTTGATTATTATCCTTAAACATTATCCTCTTGTATATAACAGTTATATACAATGTTTAAGGTCTCATATATAATCATGGAATTTTCATTGAGATTCATAAAATACTTACAAATATATACACATAAAATGATGAATAAACTC
>NW_010359635.1:0-187 GCF_000414095.1 Morus notabilis
TCCGTCAGATCAAAGCTGTCTTCGCCCTCTACAACCGCCACGAAACCGTCACAATGTTTTGTGTCGTAACAGGCCCCGTTTTGACACCAAACGTTGTCGCCATTGTAGTGGCGGTGGTAGAGCGAGAAGAGAGCTTTGATGTAACCTCTGATGGGCCGGCCCCGTTACGACACCAAAAGTTGTCGCT
>NW_010359635.1:282-952 GCF_000414095.1 Morus notabilis
ATCGCGAAGAGAGCTTCGATCTAACGGCTGATGGTGCCCGTTACGACACCAAAATTTGTCGCCCATCCCGGGGCCGTTGTGGGGCGCGAAGAGAACTTCTATCTAACGGCTGATGGGCCTCGTTTCAACACCAAACGTTGTCGCCATTCCAGTGCCGGTGGTAGGGCGCGAAGAGAGCTTTGATATAACGTCTGAAGGTCCGGCCCTGTTACGACACCAAAGGTTGTCCCCATTCCCGTGGCAGTTGTAGAGCACGAAGAGAGCGTCGATATGACGGATGATGGGCCCCGTTACGACACCAAAAGATGTCGCCGTTCCCGTGGCGGTTGTAGGGCGCGAAGAGAGCTTCGATCTAATGGCTAATGGGGCCCGTTACGACAGAAAAAATTGTCACGGTTTCGTAGCGGTTGTTGAGGGCGAAGAGAGCTTTGATCTGACGGATTGTGGGCCTCGTTACGACACCAAAAGATGTCGCCGTTCCCGTGGCGGTTGTAGGGCGCGAAGAGAGCTTCGATCTAATGGATGATGGGCCCCATTAGGACACCAAAAGTTGTCGTCGTTCCCGTGCCATTCGTAGATCGCGATGAGAGCTTCGATCTAATGGATGATGGGCCCCATTAGGACACCAAAAGTTTCGCCATTACCGTGGCAGTTGTAGATCACGAAGAGT
>NW_010359636.1:0-462 GCF_000414095.1 Morus notabilis
AATAAATAATAAATATCCTTTTACATCTCATGCTTCTAGGACATTATTCTCAACAAATAATACGACCCACTGGTCTCCACCGTTAGCGCCACACCGTGAGATCCGGAGAGGGGCTTTGCGGCGACATTGAATCGCCCTCCCAAAGGAGAGTGTTCTTGCCGGATCAATAACAAGGTTGGCTTCCTAGAGATAAGATTTCAGGATGTATTTTCAAATTGACTGCCCAAATGTAGCAATCCAGAGTTAAGTCTATGGGATCTGAAACGGTGGTTTACACTCATGAAGATATAATCAAAGTTTGTTAGTTATATTTTGACTAAAATAACGGTAGTTAATAAATGTGAAAATATGAGATATTTTAAGTATGTTTATTAACTGAGATGAGTCTCGGTTTAATTTCCAAATAATTTGATTACCCAAAGGTACACTTTATTTGTGGTAAATTAGATTATCGTTGGCACC
>NW_010359637.1:0-710 GCF_000414095.1 Morus notabilis
CGTGCGTGGGAAACGCGCGTATGTGGGGGAACAGTGGGACACGTGGCGAAACCTGGCTGGAGGGGCGCTGGCACGCGGGACCTACGCGAAGAGAGAGAAAGCAGGCCTGACGCGCGCGAGAGGAGAACTCGCGCGGAGAGCGGGCGGTGCGCGCCAGGCGTGCGTCTGCGAGGGGACAGCTGGGTCCCACAGCCTTCGGTGCGGCAGTGATCGACACATGGCGCTGGGCTGGCTCGCGGCTTCTCGGTTCGGCTCGCAGCTTCTCGGCTCGGCTCGGCTAGTTGGTGGGCTGATGGGCTTTGGGCCGAATTGGGCTTTTCTTGGGCTCAACTTTTGGGTTTTGCTTGGTAAACTAGCCCAAGTTCAATTGTTTTCTTCAAAAACCTGAAAAATAAAATAAATCCAATTAAAATTAAATCCTCTTTAATTTTGGAATATTTGAAAGTAAAATAACAAAATTGATAAAATAGTTTGACAATTATGAACATTAAAAGTGCAAATTCGTGCACTTATCACCGGCCTTTCAGACGTGTTATCGAAGCTCTCTTCGCGCCCTACCACCGCCACTGGAATGGCGACAATGTTTGGTGTTGAAACGAGGCCCATCAGCCGTTAGATAGAAGCTCTCTTTGCACTGTACAACTGCCCCGGGATGGGCGATAAATTTTGGTGTCGTAACGGGGACCATCAGCCTTAGATCGAACCCCTCT
>NW_010359638.1:0-202 GCF_000414095.1 Morus notabilis
GAATTCTTAATTCAATGCTTACTAACTAGGTTTTAGAAATTTTGGCAGAGTTTTACCTTGTTTTTTTTAGTTTCCCGAGTTTTCAATAACTCGTTCTACTTCCGATTTCGGTACCTGTAGTCCAGATTCACATTCCTGAACACAAATTCCAACATAAAATGAACAACAACACTTTTTCTCCATTTCTAGTGTATTTTGGATT
>NW_010359638.1:265-561 GCF_000414095.1 Morus notabilis
TCCTATCACAGTTCCCGACAAAACCTAGGTTTCATTTTTTAGTTTTACGGATTTTTTTCGAGATGAGTTACTATTCATCAAAACGAAAAAGCATGCAGTTTCTCATGAAAAATCCGAAATCTTACCTTAAAAAGTTGAGATTCTCCGCTAGAATATCTCAGGTTATGTTTCTACCGGACTGAACGGAAGAAATTTTAACGAAAATGGGTGATTCCTTGATTTTCCCTTGATTTTCTCTCTTTTCTCGTTCTTTTCTCTAGTCTCTCGGCCACACTTAGGAAAATAGAGCATAATGC
>NW_010359639.1:0-684 GCF_000414095.1 Morus notabilis
GGATCGTCTTGAAAATTAAAAGTTAATCTATTAAATTCGTCGATCCATTTTTGGCTTGCTGGTGAGATTGTATCGTGTAAGCGTTGGTCGGAACGATCCCAATCCTTGATGCACACCAAAGCTTCAACAATATCCTGTTGCAATGCATTTCTCCGTTCTTCAAGTATTCGGCTAGTTGTACTAAATGCTTATTCGGCTGCAACAGTGGAGACTGGGGTCGAAGAAATATCCATTGCCAGTCGTGTTAGGATCGGCCAAGTTAATGCCTGTGTCCTCCACCACTGAACCAAATCAAACATTTCACTACTGTCTACAACTAAGCTTGTTGGTCTCCGAATCGAATTAGGTTACGGAAGCGTGGGGGGAGGCGGATCGTGTATAACAAAAATTTTCATAAAACTTTTGAGATACTCTATAGATTATATTAATTTATCCACGAATAAATTAATCTCATTAATTCATTTATTAAGAACTCAATTAGAAAAAATACCTGGAGGCCGACTCGGATGATAACTTGAGTTCTTTGACCTCGAACAATCCTTGCTCCAAAGCTTTGTGTTTAGAAAACCAATGTCTTCCACGTCAATTCTTAGAATCCGCAAAGACGTGTGTGTGGGCACACATGAGACAAAACAAGTTACAATAAACACTCGAATTTCTACAAACACCAACGCATGCACGATG
>NW_010359640.1:0-1183 GCF_000414095.1 Morus notabilis
AATTACATCTCAACTCAAATTAAAAACTCGAATCAGCGAACTAAACGGGTCTTTAATTTATCCACTATTATACTTTCTTTTTTTGAACAAAATGTAACAGTAAGATGGCTTGTAAGGATTTTAAAAGTGATAGATACATTCTAAAAGAAAAAAGAAAAAACAAATCTGTAATGGGTAGCAAAATTAGATTTTTCAAAACTGAAATAAGATAATACGTAATTTGAGAAAAATTTGTGAAAAGTTTAAAATGACAGAAATTAAAGTAAGATTGAAAGTAAATTTCAATGAATATTTGTGAAATAAAACCCAAATAAAAAATAAAAATATATGGCTGTGTTTAGAATTGATTCTATTTTTATTTTTTACGTTTTTTGAGAAAAAAAATGAAAACATTTTCAAAATGGTGTTTGGCGCAATAAAGATAAAAAAACATAAATGAAAACGATTTTTTAGTTTAGTGTAAAATGATAGAAAAATAAAAAATGACTTTTAGTCATTTTTCATTTTTTGTTTTCGTTTTCTCCTCTCTCGAGCAGAGAGAGAAAAAGAGAGATATTAATGAGTTTTTTATACTGAAAATAATCTCTTGATAAAACTACCAAACCAAAAATAATTTCTGTCTAAGATTAAAAACGTTTTCATTTTCATTTTCATACAAAAAATAAAATCATTTTGAAACGAGTTCCAAATGCGCATATATCTTATTTACATCTTTCTCCCTAAAGTCTACATCATCAATTTTGGATAAAAATTTCGTGCTGGAACTTTGGACGGGCCGCCCGTTACCGCCTGAAAATACCGAGTTTTTACCCTAGCCCGACCCGTCTAAAAAATTTGGGCCGCCTGCCCGAGCCCGAAAATGCCCTTGAACGGGCCGCGGGCTTATATTTGGCTGCCCGAACCCAGCCGGGCTACCCAAGCCCGCCAACCCGGCCGGGCCACCCGAGCCCGCCTGAATAACTTAAAATATTTTTAAATTTTTATAATTATTAAGTTAGTTTGTGTTAAAATTATATAAAAATCAAAATCAACATTCAACAGACATTATTAACACAATTGAATAAATTAATCATGTATATTAATAATGTATATTAAATTCGTAATTCATAATTACCTCGTTAAAAATCTTACCCAAAAAACCCAATTAGGATAAAAACTTGGCAAGGAAAAAAGAGTGCAATCA
>NW_010359641.1:0-1563 GCF_000414095.1 Morus notabilis
TTCAAACAACCACATTCCCAAGGTTTAAGGAGTAATCTTTAAAAAAATTAAGAACTAAAACCAATCATAATTCAAGACTAACATTGTTAATAACATTTTTTCCCCTTTTATTTGAATGAGAAAATTTCATTTAATAATTAAGTTAATACATACTCTAAAATAGTGGCAAATGACCATCAAATACAAGGGTGTTCGATCATGGATGAAAATTGGGTCCACCAATAAAGACGAATGGGGCATAAAACTAAATACGATTGCTGAGTCTTAATGGAAAAAGACTCGCTCTGCACATTAATAATCAAGCGCGAAAGCTCATGTAACAAACCACTATAGTTAATGGATAAAACCAATCAATCGAAACTAAAAAGATCCAGAGCACTAGGATCACTCACAACACCGCATAAGATCAAACCTAACAGAATAGACCTACCACCACCATAGAATGGTGGGACTACAAGTTTTGTTATTACACGACAAAAACATAAAATTACTTATATGGCAGAATCAACATCACGTTTATTACATCAAAATAAAAACAAAAAACGAGACAAAATTCCTCAACCACTCAAACAAGATCATCATCAATAACCTGACCATCAAGACTATAAAGGATATATCAGCGAGGACCTAGAGACTCCACCACTGACATTGAGCGCTCATCTACGCACAACTCCCACCTCCCAACCTAATGACCACCGTGATGAGAAGAGCAATATTTTGAGGTTATAGGCATGCCGGAGATCTGGCATGCACAATATAATCAGTTAAAAAATCGGCACATCCTATCCCTTCTATCTGTTTACGAAATTACCACCACCACTATAATCATTGTCATGAGACCTAAAATCTTATCTCTAGGGTTGGGGATTTGAAAATCAACTAAGGGATAATCCCGGACTTCAGTCCTAAAAGAGAACAACGAGCCGCACACAAAGAAAAGAGAGAAATCCTAATGAGGGAAATGGGGAGAGGGAGAGATACAGACTCTAAAGAGATGTTTGGTTCATGGATTAGAATTATGTGATTATAATCATTTTCAATTTACGTGTATTTTTTGTGAGAGAAAACACTATAACGAACCATGAATCATGATTCAAATCATTATTTGAATCCTCAAACTAAACATCTCCTAAGTCCCTTATCCTTTTCCCCTTTTTAACAAATGAATAAAAAACGCGAGTTTTTCTAGTATGTGTAAAAAAATAAATTATCAATAATTTTTTTATTTTTTAATAGATAAATTTATCTCAAAAATTATTTATTACGTATATTTTTTCGTTTTGATGTAATTTTTATTAAATTTAATGATTAAAAATTAGTTTTATCGATAGTCATCGTACCCGACAAGGTAAAAAAAAAAAGAAAAAAAAGAAAAAAGAAAAAGCCGCAAGGAACGCGAAATGGTGACTACTTAGCAAGAGCTGGGCCTGGGTGGTGTCAGGCCGTGAGCCATTCTTGCTCATTCATAGCGATTCTACTACACAGATCCATAATGTCCGTCTTCCTTGGAATTTGAGCTCACTCTCACCTTTCTCTCTCCTCTCCTCCCTCTCTCTCTCCCCC